>NC_047070.1:7548992-7678203 GCF_902459465.1 Asterias rubens | reverse complement strand
TGTTTGCCAAAGGTGGCTGCAGCTTAATAAATATCAATTGTTTTAATGTTGGCTTTGTGAAGTCATGAGACAGCTTAATACATTACAATTTGCCTCTGGCAGTACTGAAGCCATTATTAGTGGGCCCTGAACCACCTGACCACAGTGCCAGTCAACTTACTTGTTAATTTAAATCCAAATTTTTAAGATGCAGAGTTTGCAGAGAATCACATTTAAGTGCTCACAATACTTCTTCTTTGATGGCAAGGTTTGAAATGACTTTTCACCCACCTAAACTACAAAATGAGACCTATCAGTATAATGAGTTTAGAATCGTTTAGAATCAAAAATGTATTAATTGGGATAGTTGCCCCCAAAATAATAAAGTTAAATGGTAACAATTTCCAAGTAAAACCAAAAGGATTTATTTTTTGAGGATGCCCAATGCAGAATCTATTTTTGTTGTTGAATAAATCAAACTTATTTGAAAACAAAAATTAAAAAGAAATTATATTCTTTTTTCAAATTCCTACCTTAAGAAGGGTTTCGCTCATGTGACCTAGTCCTTGCTTTTCGAATTACAAACCTACAAAAACTCATAGTCTCATATCATATGATAAAATTATAGGCATAACAAACGTACCATTATTACAGTACCAGTAGGGTCTAACAATAAAGCTTACAACTTGATGCTTTATGGTACAGTGTACTAAAAGTATCATTTTTGTAATACATGCACAAAACAAAGCACAAAGTATGTAATTATATTATGCACAGAATCATGTTCGTACAATACGTGTACATCAAACTTGTATAAACTGAACCCTTGATAAAAACATGTTTATGCTAGGACTACTTCTAAGTTCTAGAAACTAGAAGTATGCTAGGACCTACACCAGAACCTTGTCGTACTTGTCATGTCATGATCTACGGTATAACCATGGAGGTAGAAATATATTTATATTAATAAATATATACTAACATACCCCATCATGAAGGCATGAGTGCATGTGTCTCTGCCCTCAATGCTAGTAATCAGTCCCGCCCCTCAGTGAGTCATATTAAGGAACTCATGAGCCACATTCTAATGAAGAATAATTTCACATTTTCTGACAGGCATTTTCTACAGGTACAGGGTACTGCCATGGGTACCAAAATGGCACCCTCATATGCTAACCTATTCATGTCTCAGTTGGAGGACAGACTCCTGTCCTCCGCCCCCAACCGACCACTAGTTTGGTGGAGATTTATTGATGATATTTTCTCCATCTGGTGTGGTGACCAAGACAGCTTGGATGAGTTTATTGCCCATATCAACTCATTTCACCCCACCATAAAGTTCACTACCGAACAATCTCTCACCAGTGTGAACTTTCTAGATGTGACAATAACCAAGTCTCCTAATGGCCTTGTCACAGATGTTTACAGTAAACCCACCGACACCCACCAGTACCTTCTCTCCAATAGCTGTCACCCTAGTCACTGTAAGAAGGCAATTGCTTACAGTCAGGCCTTACGTATCAGGCGTATCTGTTCCACAGATACCCTGTACAAGAGGCGCTCATCAGAGCTAAGGAAACACCTTGTATCTAGGGGACACAGCGAACGTAGGGTCCAACTTGCTATCAACAGGGCTCTCAACGTACCTCGTCATACTCTGTTGACTAACACGGGAGCTAAAAAACCTCCTACCAATAGAGTTGCTTTGGTCACCACCTTCCACCCCAAACTACCCAAACTTCCCTCAATTCTCAATAATAACATGCCTATACTTCACTCCTCCAGCAGGTTACACTCAGCAATCACTGAGGTTCCCATGGTTGCATTCCGCCGCCCTAAGAACCTTGGTGACATACTAGTCAGGGCCAAACTTCCCCCAGGTACAGTCCAAACACAACCCCCGACAGATATACTGGGCTGTCACAAATGTACCCGTTCCAAATGCAAAACGTGTCTGCACATTAAGCCCTCACTTAAGGTGAAGAGTCATACCACTGGCTCTTCATACAACATCAAGACCGACTCTGAATGCAGCACGTCTAATGTAGTCTATGTCATATCATGTAAGAGATGTGGGCTACAATATGTGGGAGAGACTAAGACCAAACTTAGTCTTCGCTTTGCGAATCATGTCTCTTCCATAAAGACTAAGAAACCGTACCCAGTCTCTATCCACTTCAACAGCCCCAATCATAGTGTCATTGATGTTGAACTTCTGGTGATTGAAGCTTGCAATGGTGATGACACACACCGCAAGAATAGAGAATCACACTGGATTCACCAACTCAAGACAGTAAAACCCTTTGGACTTAACATAAACACTGGTGTTAAATAACTTCTCATTACCCTCCACTTCACTTCTGCCTAAGAACTCATATGTTGTATATATTCTGTACATAAAGTATAAATTAACCTAGTTTAAAGTTGTTTTTATAAATTCATCACTGTAACTATCTGATGTAAGTAACCCCCCCCTTTTTTTTTTTTCCACAGGTCCCTCATACCTATTTTTAAAATCATCATACCTTTGATCTTGCTATTCTTATTAATTGACCATTGTTAGTTGCATCATGATGCAACTTGCTCTCTAATCCTACCCTTTCATGTCTCCCTCCATTGTTGTCGAACAATACATTTACCACTTTTATGGTCCAGTAACCCTTCCTTTCATTCTAAACATCCTTTGTCCTCGCCACTTCACTCCTATTGGTTCATAGCCCCCAATATTGTTTCTGAAATAGGAACTTTGATTGGCTGTTATTTTCCCGCTTCTTTCTGGATCCTTTCCTTAATCCCTTTCCCCCTCTCTTTTTCTATAAATGGATATGTATTTGTTTGTACTTGTCTTATGCCTCTGAAGAAGGTCCGGATTGGATCGAAAGCTAAGGCCATCTACCCTATTCATTATATATTAATAAATATAAACATAAACCACAATTACTTAGTCACTTTTGGTCACTTTAATTTTGAACCATATCAGTGGTAGACCTAAAAAGTTGATGGTGTGAGAAATAAGGAAAAAGTATCATCTGCCACATAAAGTTTTAAAAATGTACAACTACCATGATTGAAAGCTATTCTATTTACGTCCACGTCATTGCTGATCAGTATTACAGATACAATCGAATCAAGACAATGTAACCATTGATGGGCTTTATCCATAGAGCTATATCTAGACTCTATCTAGACCAGGAATAAGAAATGTTTTTATTTTTTGTAAAACAGTCATGACAGTCCTCGATCATCATGACCTTGGCAATGTTTCTCTGTTTTGTAACAGAAAAAATGTCTTACTTTTGTCATGGAGGTCGTCCATGCTTTTGTCGAAGTATTTATCAGCACAAATCGGAGTCACTGGTGGGAAGTTTTGGTTGTTATTTCCGATCCGTCGAGGGTGACTGATGGTTGCGGGAGGGTCACTGATCCGTGTTGCAACTTCTGGCCATTGACCTTGTCAATGTCAGTCTTCCGACGCCCTACAGACGTAGACGGGCAAACCTAAAAACAGTAATTTTATCGCGAAAAAATGTCGCCTTTGGAGTTTGTCTTTAACTACTGTGTCTTGTCACATTCACTTTAGCTAAAGATTACCTTAGTTTGTCTATGCCAGAACTATTTATTCTATCAACCAGCTCTTTCTCGGTCACTCCTGTCACATCCATTTTGCAAACCGATCGATCGTGTACGAACGCTGAACGTTGTTTACTTTTTTGAGCGAGGTGCCAAATTTTTCCCACAGTCCTTTGCGCGCACATGCGCAGTTGTTCAAAATTGCTATCTGCAATAAGGTCTATTACCAAGCTGAAGCTAGCCGCGAATTATCAGCCGCGAATTCCCAGCCGCGAATGCCAGCCGCGAATTCTCAATTTACGGCCGAAATGTCCAGCCGCTAATTCGAGCCGCCACGCCAGCCGCGAATTTCATTACCGAAGTAGTTTCACGAAGCGACAGGATTTCCTAAGTTGTTCACACACATAAGCCACTATTTCTTAAATTTTGTAAAATCATGGCAATTTTGAATGTTGCTTTTGTAAAATTTTGGTCATAGTAACAAAATGTAGGCCAAATTGGGTTAAGATAATTGAATTTTTAATGCTTTAGTCGATCCATCAAACTTTAATGGTTACTTATCGACTTTCTGAATATCAGTTGTTTTAAAAATAAAAAAATAATAATAATAATATGTACCTCACATAATTTACAAATTGTTACTTTTTAGTGTTTAATCACTAAGACCATTACATAACACATCGAAATATATCGTTGCAGCTAATTAGACCAACTAATTGGTGCCTAATTAAACCACTTTGTATGTTGTGGGTTTTGTCTCATTTGAGGGGAATTTTTAGACTAAAAAATAACGTAAGTAGTCACTTTAAAACAAAATGTACCTCACATAATTAACAAATTGTTTTTTTTTAGTGTTTAATCATTAAGACCATTACATAACACATCGAAATATATCGTTGCAGCTAATTAGACCAACTAATTGGTGCGTAATTAAACCACTTTATATGCTATGGGTTTTGTCTATTTTGAGGGGAAGTTTTAGTCTAAAAAATAGTGTAAGAAGTCACTTTAAAACAAAATGTACCTTACATAATTAACAAATTGTTACTTTTTAGTGTTTAATCATCAAGACCATTACATAACACATCGAAATATATCGTTGCAGCTAATTAGACCAACTAATTGGTGCCTAATTAAACCACTTTGTATGTTGTGGGTTTTGTCTCATTTGAGGGGAATTTTTAGACTAAAAAATAACGTAAGTAGTCACTTTAAAACAAAATGTACCTCACATAATTAACAAATTGGTTTTTTTTAGTGTTTAATCATTAAGACCATTACATAACACATCGAAATATATCGTTGCAGCTAATTAGACCAACTAATTGGTGCCTAATTAAACCACTTTGTATGTTGTGGGTTTTGTCTCATTTGAGGGGAATTTTTAGACTAAAAAATAACGTAAGTAGTCACTTTAAAACAAAATGTACCTCACATAATTAACAAATTGTTTTTTTTTAGTGTTTAATCATTAAGACCATTACATAACACATCGAAATATATCGTTGCAGCTAATTAGACCAACTAATTGGTGCGTAATTAAACCACTTTATATGCTATGGGTTTTGTCTATTTTGAGGGGAAGTTTTAGTCTAAAAAATAGTGTAAGAAGTCACTTTAAAACAAAATGTACCTTACATAATTAACAAATTGTTACTTTTTAGTGTTTAATCATCAAGACCATTACATAACACATCGAAATATATCGTTGCAGCTAATTAGACCAACTAATTGGTGCCTAATTAAACCACTTTGTATGTTGTGGGTTTTGTCTCATTTGAAGGGAATTTTTAATCAAAGAAATAACGTAAGTAGTCACTTTAAAACAAAATGTACCTCACATAATTAACAAATTGTTGCTTTTTAGTGTTTAATCATTAAGACCATTACATAACACATCGAAATATATCGTTGCAGCTAATTAGACCAACTAATTGGTGCCTAATTAAACCATTTTTTATGTTGTGGGTTTTGTCTCGTTTGGAGGGAATTTTTCTCAAAGAAATAATTTAGGTAGTCACTTTAAAACAAAATGTACCTCACATAATTGACAAATAATGCTGGGCTGAGAGGCTCTCTCCGTTTCCTTTCGAGTATCCCTCCGTAAAGGTTGGATATTAGGATTACAAGTGCTGGTCATGTCTTACAAGTTTAGCCATTCGATTTTCATTTTAAAACGGCGCTGTCCAAAAAACCCGGAGGAAAAGGCTCTTGATGTGTATTACGGAACGCCACCAGGCCGAAACTACGCAGATTGAAACTTATGGGATCAATTAAATTTGTTTTGAGTGCACATTGTATGTTTAAAAGGTCCCCAAAGGAAGGGGTTATTTATCAATATTATCCCTTTAACAGGAAGGTCTTTGTTCTTACTCAAATTCGGGAGGTACCGCAGCCGTGCGAGTTTCGTGTGTTTGTAACTTTCAAATTAGTATATCTTAAACTGTAAACATTAAAGTCACCGTCCAATTTTAATAAAAAATGTATTCAGTCACAATTTTTCAGGGATAATAACGTCATTTTTGTCGTCATTCAAAACTGCGATGTGTATTAAGGACATAACCAAAAAACATGAATACTGTAATCAAGCTGCAATCATAAAAATTACACTTTTACTTATTGTTAAAAACCTTTATGGTGTTAGAGTGTTATTCCTTTAATCCCTTTGGTCATCTCCAGATAGAGACAGCATGGTGCCATTGACCGCTTAAGATCACTCATCACTTGTCTCATGGAATGCAGCTTGAGCGGACCACACCACATTACGCAATTGAATAACATTAAAGTGAAACGACCCAGTCAGGGTGTGTTTACGTTGAATTACTTGGGCACCTTAACTTAGTTTGACGACCATCTGCCAGGAGCACTCAGGCTACCAGTTCAAAGTATTAAGTTACACTAATTATAGTTAAGGAAATATTCAGTGGTGTTTTGAAGTGGTCTTAATGACTAAATACTAAAAATTTACCATTTGTAAACCATTATGTAAAGTGCAGTTTGTTTTAGAGCGCTATTTACCTTATTTCTATGATATAAGAACACGCTTCAAAAGAGACAAACCCATACCGCATTTAAAGTGGTATAATTAGGCACCAATTAGTTGGTCTAATCATGGTCTAATTAGCTGCAACGAATTATGTGAGGTACATTTTGTTTTAAAGTGACTACTTACGTTATTACTTTAATTAAAAATTCTCTTCAAATGAGACAAAACCTACAACAAATAAAGTGGTTTAATTAGGCACCAATTAGTTGGTCTAATTAGCTGCAACGGAATATTTCGATGTGTTATGTGGTGGTCTTGATGATTAAGCACTAAAAAGTAAGTATTTGTTAATTATGTGAGGTACATTTTGTTTTAAAGTGACTACTTACACTATATTTTAGTCTATAAATTCCCTTCAAATGAGACAAAACCCACAACATATAAAGTGGTTTAATTAGGCACCAATTCGTTGGTCTAATTAGCTGCAACGATATACTTCGATGTGTTATGTAATGGTCTTGATGATTAAACACTAAAAAGTAACAATTTGTTAATTATGTGAGGTACATTTTGTTTTAAAGTGACTACTTACACTATATTTTAGTCTAAAAATTCCCTTCAAATGAGACAAAACCCACAACAAATAAAGTGGTTTAATTAGGCACCAATTAGTTGGTCTAATTAGCTGCAACGATATACTTCGATGTGTTATGTAATGGTCTTGATGATTAAACACTAAAAAGTAACAATTTGTTAATTATGTGAGGTACATTTTGTTTTAAAGTGACTACTTACACTATATTTTAGTCTCAAAATTCCCTTCAAATGAGACAAAACCCACAACAAATAAAGTGGTTTAATTAGGCACCAATTAGTTGGCCTAATTAGCTGCAACGGAATATTTCGATGTGTTATGTGATGGTCTTGATGATTAAACACTAAAAATTAATTATTTGTCAATTATGTGAGGTACATTTTGTTTTAAAGTGACTAGTTACACTATTTTTTAGTCTCAAAATTCCCTTCAAATGAGACAAAACCCACAACAAATAAAGTGTTTTAATTAGGCACCAAATAATTGGTCTAATTAGCTGCAACGATATATTTCGATGTGTTATGTAATGGTCTTGATGATTAAACACTAAAAAGTAACAATTTGTTAATTATGTGAGGTACATTTTGTTTTAAAGTGACTACTTACACTATTTTTTAGTCTAAAAATTCCCTTCAAATGAGACAAAACCCACAACATACAAAGTGGTTTAATTAGGCACCAATTATTTGGTCTAATTAGCTGCAACGATATATTTCGATGTGTTATGTAATGGTCTTAATGATTAAACACTAAAAAGTAACAGTTTGTTAATTATGTGAAGTACATTTTGTTTTAAAGTGACTACTTACACTATTTTTTAGTCTAAAAATTCCCCTCAAATGAGACAAAACCCATAGCATATCAAGTGGTTTAATTACGCACCAATTAGTTGGTCTAATTAGCTGCAACGATATATTTCGATGTGTTATGTGATGGTCTTGATGATTAAACACTAAAAAGTAACAATTTGTTAATTATGTGAAGTACATTTTGTTTTAAAGTGACTACTTACACTATTTTTTAGTCTAAAAATTCCCTTCAAATGAGACAAAACCCATAACATATAAAGTGGTTTAATTAGGCACCAATTAGTTGGTCTAATTAGCTGCAACGATATATTTCGATGTGTTATGTAATGGTCTTAATGATTAAACACTAAAAAGCAACAATTTGTTAATTATGTGAGGTACATTTTGTTTTAAAGTGACTACTTACACTATTTTTTAGTCTAAAAATTCCCTTCAAATGAGACAAAACCCACAACATATAAAGTGGTTTAATTAGGCACCAATTAGTTAGTCTAATTAGCTGCAACGATATATTTCGATGTGTTATGTAATGGTCTTAATGATTTAACACTAAAAAGTAACAATTTGTTAATTATGTGAGGTACATATTATTATTATTATTTCTTTATTTTTAAAACAACTGATATTCAGAAAGTCGATATGTAACCATTAAAGTTTGATGGATCGACTAAAGCATTAAAAATTAAATTATCTTAACCCAATTTGGCCTACATTTTGTTACTATGACCGAAATTTTACAAAAGCAACATTCAAAATTGCCATGATTTTACAAAATTTAAGAAATAGTGGCTTATGTGTGTGAACAACTTAGGAAATCCTGTCGCTTCGTGAAACTACTTCGGTAATGAAATTCGCGGCTGGCGTGGCGGCTCGAATTAGCGGCTGGACTTTTCGGCCGTAAATTGAGAATTCGCGGCTGGCATTTGCGGCTGGGAATTCGCGGCTGAGAATTCGCGGCTAGCTTCAGGGTCTATTGTGGCCGTTCCAGAAATCAAGTCGATACCCCGACGCTACGCGTTACTAAACAGTGATTTTTTAAAACGGGTGCCCGACTAAAATGTAAAAAGGGTCGGATTTTCTGTACACACATCTCAATCGGCGGAAGATCAATCCACGTCCAACCCACAAAAACAGGCGATGCTTAATTTTTGGTAACAAAACGAGAATTAAACCAAAATAAGCAGCTATGGATTCGTACGATGTGATAGCAAATCAGCCGGTTGTCATAGATAATGTAAGTGGAATGAGAATTGTTATATTTATTAAAGGGGAAGTTTCAGCCAGGTTGAGTTGAGTGAGAACTGAGATGGTTTTATTTCTTAATATTCTAAAATGGCACTGTCAACCACCCACCCGGCCCATATCAATTCGATGTTTTGTATGTAATGACATTATTGATGACAATGTTTCAATACAATACAATACAATACATACAATGCAATGACTGTTGTGACTCGTTCTTAACTGTAGTTTAAGTGTTAATGTTAGTTAATTAAACTTTCGTATGGCGCCACCACTTTTTCACTAATTTTTACAAAAAGGCCAAGAGGGGGATATCCAATGCGGTACCAATTAATGTAGATACATCAAACGAAAAAGTGGTGGCGCCATACGGAAACTTTTCCAAATATCTATCCGTGAGTCATAATGGATTTGTCGGTGTATAGACTCCACCACTAGTCACTACACTAGGCCCCTAGAAATTAACGGAAATGTTTTCAACACAAATATTGCATTAGCCTAGCCTAATGATTTTTTTTCTTTGCAGGGTTCGGGTGTTGTCAAAGCGGGCTTTGCTGGTGACCAGATCCCAAAGTACCATTTTCCTAATTAGTAAGTGTGCTTTGTTTACTTACTAAGCTTTTCTTAAAAAATATTGCTAAATTCCATGGACACTGTTTTTGAAATGTCCACTCAATACATAAAACTGATTCTTAATATCTGGTTGATTTTTTTTTTAGCCCTCTTCAGTTTCCCTACTCTTCACCATGTAGATTGACATATTATTTTATGCATAGGCCCTATTCTATTTTAAAGTTATTTGTAGTTTTGTATGTAGTGCAACATTTGATGGCGAGTGAAGAAAACATATTCTTGGGGATGGGACTGGGAAATTATCAACCGAGCAATGAGCATGCAGAATTTGTTGTTTTATGTATTCATGAAATGAAACCTAGGGCCCCTCAAAAGTGACTAGCACTGTGGCCCTAATGCCTGAATAATATGTATCTGTGTATAGACCAATCGACGAAAAGAAATTGGTAGCGCCCTCTATTGAAAATTACCAACTGCGGTGTCTTTTTGTGCACAATCTAGGCATTGAAGACACTGCAGTAAATGGCGCGTGGTGCTCAACACTTGCGTGCCCGGTGCTCAACAGTTGCGCGCCCGGTGCTCAACAGTTGCGCGCCTGGTGCCCGTCGTATTCGTCTTTAGAGAAGAAAAAAAAAAAAATTCCTGTTTAAGATGTGGGAGGAAAACCCTCAAAAGGGAAATTCCATCCAGTCGCGTAGGGACTGACAACCCAACCCAATCCATGCCAGTGCAAGTCTCTGGTCTGGGTCCACAAGAGATGAAAGACAGGAAAGTAACCACTGACCTGACCTGAATACGGAGTAATATATTTATCATCCCATATGTGTACTTTTGCATAACGCATGAGCTGGGCCCAATTTCATGGCTCCGCTTACCATGGCTCTGCTTACCATGGCTCTGCTTACCATGGCTCCGCTTACCATGGCTCCGCTTACCATGGCTCCGCTTACCATGGCTCCGCTTACCATGGCTCCGCTTACCATGGCTCCGCTTACCATGGCTCCGCTTACCATGGCTCCGCTTACCATGGCTCCGCTTACCATGGCTCTGCTTACCATGGCTCTGCTTACCATGGCTCTGCTTACCATGGCTCTGCTTACCATGGCTCTGCTTACCATGGCTCTGCTTACCATGGCTCTGCTTACCATGGCTCTGCTTATGACCACCATTCTCTGCTTTTTGTGCAACTATGCTGAGTTTCTGTGCTAGCTGTGTACATATAATGTAAGCTACAAAATGCCTAGTAACGTGGAGTACGCAAGCGCACAAGCAAAAATTCCCTGCCAACTTATGATACATGCTTTACAGTAAACGCGGAATTCCTGCTTCCGTAAGCGCAGATTCTTTGCCCAGGGTAAGCAGAGCCATGAAATTGGGCTGATATCACACGCTGCAACAAACAAAGTGGTGCTGTATGGATGCCAAATTCTGAAGTTTTCGGGGTGAACTCTCCAACGCCGCTCCCCCTTACTTTCGGTTTAAAGGCAGTGGACACTATTAGGAATTGCTCAAAATAATTATTAGCATAAAACCTTACTTGGTGACGAGTAATGGGGAGAGGTTGATAGTATAAAACAATGTGAGAACCGGCTCCCTCTGAAGTGACATAGTTTTCAAGAAAGAAGTAATTTTCCACGAATTTGATTTCGAGACCTCAGATTTAGAATTTGAGGTCTCGAAATCAACCATCTAAAAGCACACAACTTCGTCTGACAAGGGTGTTTTTTCTTTCATTATTATCTCGCAACTTCGACGACCAATTGAGCTCAAATTTTCACAGGCTTGTTATTTTATGCATATGTTGAGATACACCAAGTGGGAAGACTGGGCTTCCACAATTACCAATGGTGTCCACTGCCTTTAAACCAGTGTTTTGTCTTGAACTGACATTCCCTGACAATCTACTATGTAAATGTATGAAGGTTAGAATTTACAAATGTGTAAAGTATTAGACATACACTAGACCATTAGCACATGACCTTCTTACTGTTATGTTAAATGAGATTTCCTGGTAGGTGTTCATAATGTATGGGTAGTTTGTTAAATCTGTTAAAAAACATCAAATGCAATGCATTTGTCATGCCTTCTTATTCCAAAGTGAAGAAAGCAAATATTGTTCACATGATGTAATGTGTTCTTAACACTTCATGTTCTGCTTGATGATATGTGTAACCTTTGTTTAAAAACAGATTTACATTGTAAATTCTAGTGTCTTTCTGGCAGGCGAAATACTGTACTAGTCTAATGTATGGGAAATTTTACATTTTACAATCCTTCTTAAAATAATAGTTTACCAAAGTAACAGGTGCAAAAGTTGTTAAATGCGCTCCCTTTCTTCATATCTAAAGTTGATAAAAATCAGACAATGCAAACTCTAAAAGTTTAGCCCATATTTTCTTCCATAATACATTGTAGTGTACAAATCGTGTTGAATTGATTCATAAGTGTACATCACTTTTTTTAGGGCTACGTGGTTCTTTTGTAAACTTGTGATGTTAATGTTACACATGTATGTTTGTTGAAAATACATGTAATTGACCCAATTCACCTGCCGTCATCATCAGAATAATCTTGGATGCGCCATTTTGGTGGTCAATGTCAACGTGGGTTATTCAGAGAAATGCGCATTTTTAGCTGACCAACAACATGGTGAGCGTGGCATCAGTCGCCGCGTGTGACGCGCATGCAAGGGGTCAATAATAATGTAAAAATATTAAAATACACTCTTTAGCAAGTTTCTGCTGCTCCTAAGTGTTTCTGGTTCTGCCGATTTTTACAATTTTCTAAAAAAAAATTATTAAATTTTTTTTGTAGAAAGAAAATGGGGAAGGGAAAATTATAATAAAAAATGGTTGTCCCAACCTGCCACATTCTCATTATTCGATGCAGTTTGCAATTTTTAAAGGAAATAATAACGTTAACTTTGACATAAATTGTTTGTTTCTTTATCCCCCTTCAAGTGTGGGAAGACCAAAGCATGTGCGGGTGATGGCTGGAGCTTTAGAGGGTGACATGTTCATCGGTCCAAAAGGAGAAGAGCATCGTGGTCTGTTGTCAATCAAATATCCAATGGAGGTAAGTTTAGATGAAAAATTGATTAATTTCTCTTGATCAAAAACTTACGTACCTACAGAAGTAGAACCCGGAGAAGGCTGAGTGCGTCATTGTGCATGCGATTTCTTTGTGAGACCATTTTTATGTAGTTTTCCTCTTTTTTTTCCTCTTTGTTTTTTTGCAATATGATATGTAATTTTGTGATACATAAGCTTTGAATCACTTTTTTTTCTTCTGAAGTGAAACAGGGCACAATTACATAAAAGCTGCTAAAAAAGCTGCTAAGGCACAAAACATTTGGAATTTAAAATGAATAAATGTGTATGCAGAGTTGCTTGATATCTCAACATCCTCAAATCATTGGAAAATGTAGCATAGACTGAAACAAATATTAGGATATTAGATAATGACCCCATCAGTATGAGCTTTTATAGCAGCCCCTGTGTAATTAGCCCTATTTTAAGTTAAGTACCTAAAAGCTAATATTTTCGTAATCGCACTAATTAGTATGATCCAGATGCCACTTTGTGTTACCGCAAAGTGATCAAATGAGACTGCAGTTGTTTACCATCTAAACTGTTTTATCTGAACCTACAATGTACAGCAAAAGAAGATTTTATCTCTTCTGTTTGATAGAATTTATTTAGAATTGATGAATTTAGAATTAAGTCTGGTTTAATGTCACACATACACATGATACACATACAGTGAAATTGAAATTCGCTTTGGTTTGTGATTCTAAAATCATTACTTAGCTTTGACGATACCACGATATTATCGAATATCGCGATACTAATTTGGAAACGATTTCGATTTCGAATCGCTTTTGTTTTAATCGAGTATATCGCGATATTGATTAAGTGTCGCCATGTATTTCCTAGCTGAGACATCTTGCACCCCATAGGTTTGGAGTAAAACCAGAAGAATAGGTCAATAGAACACCTCTCTTATGCTATGACTGTCTCTTTTTCACTGGGAGTTTGAAAACTGATGATGTCAAATTCGATTATAACGAATATCGCGCTGATTGTAAACGATATATCGTCCTAGCTTAATCATTACCAAAGAACAAAATACACTAAAACCACTAGGCTACACAATAACATGATAATTTAATGGTTGATACTCAGCACGATTGAAAGATATTTGTTAGCCTCAAACTCAACATTTGTACGTATGAGACAAAGATGTTGAATTGAAAAGAAGAAAAAAAACCAAGACCGCCAAACTAGTCATGTCTTGTGTTTACTGGCCCAACACTGAAATCATTGGCCTCAGGCCAGTGGTCCAGTGTTAAATTTGAGCTGTGTACATGGTAGGTACATGTGTTGTAATCTGATCACTAAATATCACCATAAAGGGAACGATTTCGTCTGGAAATGTTGCACAGCAAAAATTTCCGCTGAACAATAGATTTTGTGCACAGTGAATGCAAATATTGAGTAGCAAATTATGATTTGTGAAGACTTGTAGAGAAACTGACATGCTTTGCGTAGTATTTTACTCTGTAAATCGTTCACCGAAAATTGGAGTTCAACATTAATGAGAACTGCTTCATGTTTAAACCAGCAGACTACAATGTAAATAGTTTACCTTTTTTGTGTACTTGGTGTTAATAGGGACTTTGGCCATCAATCAGCAAATGCGCAATATTTATTGTACAACTCGTTATTGATTTTCACACGACGCGTCTTCTAAATGCAGCCCGGCCGTGTCATCCGCACTGCAGCTGTTGTTTGGAGTAAATAGGGCGTAATGATAATACCTCCACAGATTTCTAATAATACTCATTGTACAACAATGTCAATGCCATTACATATGCTGTGTATTGTGGTTGAATGTTGGTTGAGACTTAAAGGCACTGAACACTTTTGGTAATTGTCAAAGACCAGTATTCTCACTTGGTGTATCCCAACATGTAATGCATAAAATAACACACCTGTGAACATTTGGGCTGAATTGGTCATCAAAGTTGCATGAAAATAGCAGTGAAAGAAAAAACACCCTTGTTGCACAACTTTATGTGCTTTTAAATGACTTATAATAAAAGACTTCAGGCCTGAAGTTTTTTTTTATTTGGGTGTGAGAATACCTCTTTCTAAAAAACTAGTTTCTCACCATGTTTTATGTTATGTCAACAGCTCTACATTGCTCGTTAGCAAGTAAATTTGTTATGCTTACAATTGTTTTGAGTGATTACCAATAGTGTCCAGTGCCTTTAAAATGTCGGTGGAGGTGGGAATGTTTTACATTGATCTGTTAATATTCTCAGCAATCTGTTAATATTCACAGCAATGCTATGTTATAATGCATTATCAACAAAATCGAGCTTGGAATTTCATGGAGGCCATGTTGACCTTTGCCTCTGTTGACCTCCGGGCCCAATTTCATTGAGCTGCTAAGAGCAGCAATAGAGTTTTACTGCTAAGCAGAAATATACAGGATACCATCCATAGTCATGGATTGTTTGGCTGGCAACCCCATTCTGGTGTTTAAGCATTTAATTTGGTTGTGGTTCTAAAGCTACTTCTGTGTTTAATCCTACATTTGGTGTATATCCACAATTCTCAGGCACCCTGCTAAAGGCATCAAAATAAAACAGCAGTTGAAATGAAAGCTGCAACAACATGCAACCATTGCAACAGAGGGTTACATGTATGTTGCATTGTGAAGTGAACTGGCTTAAAGAAGCGCAGCAGCCGATTTCACGAAACGCTAGGATTAATCCTATCTCGTGTTAATCTTAAGTTTTACATGTTTCAGTGCAAGGCTGGGACTTGTCCTGTGTCATAAGATTAGGAAGAGTTTGGTGAAATCGACGGCTGGGCTTAGTGCACCAATATGCACTGAAGTTTGCTGGAGACCCAGATTGCACTTGGACCAGTTATCTTTTCATTTCACTAGTCTTCCAGCTTTAAAACAAGTTTATGGGGTTCATTCTAAACAGGGGCGGTTATCAAACACTGAACAAGCCAGCCAGACCTCTAGGAGAGTATTCTGACCGGTCCTCAGGTTTTTTAACAAGCATTCGGCCAGCGGATCACTGTTAAGGGAGAACTCTGCCAGGGTTCGCTGAATTGTGATTGCTTATTGCTCGCAAGATGTGACCCACAAGCATTCATAATTAGATGTTATTAGGTTACTTACTTCTATGATTCTATTGTCCACAAAGCTGTGCAGTGTCAATTTGATTAGGTTTGTTCCCTTTTTTTTCTCCAGGGCTTAACTTCATGGAGCTACAATGTACTTTAAGCAGACAACAGTCACAAATGGTGCATTATATGACATGTTGTTTTGGCTGGTCACCTATTTCTGATAAGCAGTAATGTTCCATGCTTAGAAAATATCCAGCATTAGACCCCCCCCCCCCAAAAAAAAAAATACCAGTTCATTACAACCAGATTTTTCAAAAAAGATGAGGATGAGGGCCTTTTTATTTATTATTTATTAATTTTTTTTCAAGACGGCCGCTTAGTATTTCAAATCAAACAGGCCACATTCTCAGTTTGAAACACCGCAAACTTATTTTATATCTATTTGTTGCATAAGGACCGTGTTGACAGGGTCGGATTATCGGATTATTGCACTAAAAAAATTAGCTGGTATCTGGTAGGCATTCACTATTGTTGTTTTATTAAACAGACGGTTACACGTGTTCGAGAGCATTTAACGTTAGATTCGGGGAAAAGCTCCTAGGCCAGTCTGTTTAAAAGGATGGATTAAAAAAAAAAACCTTTCATTATCATGAGTTATTTTTAACAAAAATAGTAAGTGAATGAATGTAAAACAAAATAGAAATGAATATGCCTAATTTTTGTGCACTAAAAATGCTTTAATAATCTTAACTCTTAATAAATATTTATTGACAGCATGGCATAGTAAAAGACTGGAACGACATGGAGAGAATATGGCAGTATATTTATTCCAAAGACCAACTCCAGACATTCTCAGAGGAGGTAAGTTTTTTTCTCTACTATTGTGATTTCTCTAGGATTTCTCTATCATCATCATCATCATCATCATCATTAGGCATAGACTTGCATCTGTGGCCGCCTCGTCCTCAGATTGTAATGGGGGCGCACTCCTAGAGCCGCCGCCATCACCTGGTGTCTTTCAATCGCTGCTCTTCTCAGTTCTTCGACGCTTCTTCCACTCCGATTTGTGACGTTGTCTATCCAGTGCAGCTAAGGGCGCCTCTGCCTCGAATTGTACCTGTAGGCAGACCATCTATAGCTGCGCTGGGTAGGCCTCCCTGTCTCATCACATGAGCGCACCATTTCGCCTTCCGCTCTAAGACCACGTCACTCGTGAGACGCCACCGTCCACCGATCAGTTCGGATTTCTCTATGATTTCTCTACTATTATGATTTCTGTACCATTGTAAACTAACAATACCTTCTTCATACTAAAAGTAAAAAAAAAATAAAAATATTTTCGGTATTCCACGATAGCTGCAGCCTGCGCTCTTAATACTTTGCCAGCCACTCCAGGAAAGCAGCTCTGCCATCCCCATATAAAAAAACTCCAAAACATTAATGTTTTTTTTCCCTTGTTAATTCTTGTTAAATTTTTACATGAGGAAGATTTAGATGAAAGAAAAAACCCTAAACAATGGAGTACAAGAAAATCTATATTGAGTAGCCCAATGGGAACTTGCTTGATGGTACAGCATTGTAATTGAACACACATGTTAGCTGAGGTTGAATGAGTGTCTAGAAGGAAATGCATTAATTGCAAAGTGATGGGGGACTTGTTGTCAGGGTTGTGTGTTAAAAGTAATTGTCGTGGGGACGCCATGTCTTTGTCATATTTGTTCTGTTAATGCCATTCATTTACTTACTGTTAGCACCAGAAGCCATGCCTTTTGGTGTGTTATTGGTTAGCAGCGCACATGACGTCATTAACCATCATCTTTGATGTAAAACAATGGAAACTGCTTGATTGTACGCGCTGTGCATGTGCACTACGTGTGCACATTTGATCAAAGGAAAATGTATCATGTGCCCCTTCAATAGTGAAGAGAGGGCCTGGACTATTCTTGAAAAGGGCCCTGTATCCTATTTTGACAGCTAATAATTCTGACCGATTGTTTGTATCTCATGTCTACAGCATCCTGTGCTACTGACGGAGGCCCCTCTTAACCCGAGGAAGAACAGAGAGAAAGCGGCTGAGGTGTTCTTCGAGACGTTCAATGTACCGGCTCTCTTCATCTCAATGCAGGCCATTCTTAGTTTGTAAGAACAATGTTTGTCTCTTTTATTACAATTCTAGAATAAGACAATTTGTATTAAAGGCAGCGGACACTGTTTGCAATTGCTAAACATAATTGTTAGCATAAAAACTTACTTGTTAGCGGTCAATAGACAGATGTTGATAGTATACGGAACGCGCAATTCATAGCTATTAGTAACAGCGCGTAATCTATCTATAAGCACGGACGCGTACACACAACCCACGCGCATCAAACAGATTTTTCACAAAGTTTTTGAAAAAAATATTTCAAACCTTGAATTTTCAATTGTCAAAGTGTCTATGATTGGTTTTTTAAAACGTTTTTTAACAAAAGGGCATTTAAGAAAGGGAATAAAGGAGTAGTGACTCGTTCTTAAACGTCCGTTTAAAACCTTGCAGGGTCATTGCCGTGCGATAAAGGCCCTCGCCTTCGGCTCGGGCCTTTATCACATGGCAACGACACTGTCGGTTTTAAACGGTGGTTTAAGAACTCGTCGCTATCCTTTTATTCCCTTATAAAACAGTGAGAAATGGCTCCCTCTGAAGTAACTTCATTTTTCGAGAAAGAATCTATTTCTCACTAAAATATTAGAATTTTAATTTGAGACCTCATAATTAGACTCTTCATGTGACAAGTTTTTTTTCTTCCATTATTGTTTCGCAACTTTAACGTCCAATTGAATTCAAATTTTAACAGGTTTGTGCATATGTTGAGATAAACCAAGTGAAAGGACTGGTCTTTGCCAATTACTGAAGGTGTCCAGCGTCTTTAAAATATGAATGTTCACAGGTTTTTACAACTGTCATGGTGTGAAGACAGTTGCGGAAAACTTCACTTAAAATAGGTTTGGGGGTAAACAAAAAAATGACTCAAGTGTGACTTGAAAGTGCGACCTTAACGTTTCATCACTAAAAAGTGGTTTGCCTAAACAATAAAACACCTTTGGTCTTGGAAGATTTAATTCAAGCTTTTCATTCCTTTTTCATTCTTTACTAGATATGCGACAGGTCGTACTACCGGAGTGGTCCTAGACTCGGGTGACGGTGTAACGCACGCCGTACCGATCTACGAGGGGTTTGCTCTTCCTCACTCTATCATGAGGGTAGACATAGCTGGACGTGACGTCACCCGTTACCTCCAGCTGCTGCTCAGAAAAGAAGGTTACAACTTCCACACGTCGGCTGAACTGGAAGTTGTCAAGATGATCAAAGAGGTTGGTATAGACCCACATATGGTATAATATGCACAATGCGCAGCACACTTTCACGCACCTATCTCAACCGCCAGTTTGGGAGTCAAAATTGGGCTCAAAGGAATTGATTCCGAAAATGCTGGAAATGGTAGACGTGCATTCTTAGGAGTTGTGTTCCGCGTTGTGCAAGGGGCCTATTGTACAACATTGGTTTATCATTGTCTCTTCCGGATTTTGAACCGACCCGGAGGACAATCTCTGAATATGGCTCATCAGGCCGGTGTCTGTGTCTAGTTTCCTTGGCATTAAACGACTGAGAGTATTTCTATTTCCCCCCTGGACAAGATGCCAGTCCATTGCAGTTTACTCCCCAGCACTCGTCGGTACCCATTTATATTTGCCAAATGATTATGATTAAGTGCCTTGCTAAAGGACACAAGTGTTGAACAGGACAGGATTCAAACCCAAATTCTAGTAGGGGTATAATGCTGCACTCTTTCTGTCATCAAAAAGAGTTTTGGCTACCCAAATGCTTGGATACCATTTTGTTTACAGGAATGTGGGCGATTGATTCGCCAGGGTATTTTTAAGGAAAAAGACCCACTTGCAGTCTTTAGTCACACACTGCCATGTTGATTATTGGTGTGTGCGTTGCGTTTTTCTTCTTTCCATTTTGATCTTGTTTAATTGTGCATTTAACTTGTTCCCCTTGGTGTGGGTGTGGCTCTTTTGAGTGTTATGGTCTGTAATTTGTTGCTGCATTTGTACGCTGATTGGTACATTGTATGTAATTTTACCCTATTGAATGACCGTCTTTAAAGGAACACGTTGCCTTGGATCGGACGAGTTGGTCTTTGAAAAGTGTTTGAAACCTATTGTTGTGAAATGCATCTGATTAGAAAGATATTTTAAAAGTAGAATATAATGATCCACATAAGTATCACTCGAAATTGCGTGGTTTTCCTTTTACATCATCGACTAACACGGTCGGCCATTTATGGGAGTCAAATTTGTGACTCCCATTAATGGCCGACCGTGTTAGTTAGTAAAGTAAAAGGAAAACCAAGCAATTTCGAGGTAATTTTATGTGTATCATTGTATTCTACTTTTAAATGATCTTCCTAACCATATGCATTTTATAACAAATGGTTACAAACGCTTTTTAAAGACCAACTCGACCGATCCAAGGCAACGTGTTCCTTTAAATTTTATTCTGAATTATTACAGATTTTTAATTGTGCATTTGATTTTTTGTTCCCCTTGTTAGGGGTGATGGTGTCCATTTTGCGTGTTATTGTCTATATTTTATGCTGCATATTATGTTTGGTACATTGTGTTTTTTACTTTTATTGAACTTTTTAATTTTATTTGTTGAACTTTTACATATGTTATTGTAATTTTGCATTTTTAAGCGTTTTCGGATGGAGAGGGTGCACTGTAATTGTAGTAGGCCTAAATTATTATTATCATTATTTCTATTATTATTATTATGTAGAAACAAAGTGACCTTTAACCTTTACGAATTTAGAATGCTTTATTTATATCGCAAAACATGTTAACTTGTGAGCAGGTCTATTTGTTGTTTATGATATTATGCATTAGGCCTAATAATAATATGCATACACGAGGAACGATTTCATCCAGCAATTTTGCATAGCAAAATATTTCAATTAATTTTGGTTTTTACCCATACACCGATGTGTGTTAGCACTGTATACTCAGTACTTTCCCGAGTCGTGTGAAAAAATATCACAGGCATGTTACTCGGGTGGGATTCGAACCCACGACCCTTGCAATTCTAGAGCATTGTCTTACCAACTAGACTACCGAGGTTGCCCGGTAGCTAGAGGCAGTTCGAATCCTATGTTTTGGCATTATATTTCAACTGAACATCATTAAATGTGCACACAGAATGCTTATATTGAGTAGCAAATCATGATTGTTGAGTAGCAACTGACACATTTTGCATAGCATTTTGCTCTGCTGTACAAGGGAATTTGTTCACTGCATAACACCCTATGTTGGCGGTCTTGTGGACTATTTGTCCACTAAATTCGAGCCCTGCTGACTAGTATATTTTTGATCCGGATATTTCTCTTGCAGCGATCCTGTTTCCTGTCCATCAATCCTCAGAAAGAAGAGTCAACAGATACAGAGAAATCTCTCTACACACTGCCGGATGGGAGCACGCTCGAGGTGAGCCTTAACAATCGATAAACGTCATTGTCATTTTTCTTCAGTAATTTGTTCGTCTGCCTGACTGTCTGTTTGTTTCGTCTTTGTATATAAAATGTCCTTAACTCATACTCTAGTCTTTCCAGGGGTGGATTTCACAAAGGTAGTCCTAACTTAGGACTAGTCCTAGGCAATGCTAAGAGATAGGACCAGTCCTAAGTTAGGATGAGTTACTGGTCCTAACTTAGGACCAGTCCTATCTCTTAGCATTGCTTAGGACTAGTCCTAAGTTAGGACTACCTTTGTGAAATCGACCCCTGTTCGTTTGTTTGTTCAAAGAATTTTTTTACCTCTTAAAGGCAGTGGACACTTTTGGTAAATGTAAAAGACCAGTCTTCAAAGTTGGTGCATCTCAACATATGCATAAAATAACAAACCTGTGAAAAATTGAGCTCAATCGGTCACCGAACTTGCGAGATAATAATGAAAGAAAAAAAACCCCACCCTTGTCGCACAAAGTTGTGTGCATTTAGATGGTTGAATTTCGAGACCTCAAGTTCTAAATCTCGTCACCAAGAAAGATTTTATTCTAATAATTATTTTGAGTAATTACCAATAGTGTCCACTGCCTTTAAACATTCTGATTCAATGTAATTACATCTTGCGTCTCCAGGTGGGACCAGCCAAGTTCAGGGCACCAGAGCTTCTCTTCAGACCGGACCTTATCGGTGAAGAGTGCGAGGGACTCCACGAGGTGCTGACCTTTGCCATCCAGAAGTCTGACATGGACCTGAGAAGGACCCTGTTTGCAAACATCGTTCTGTCCGGTGGCTCAACACTCTTCAGGGGATTCGGTGACAGGCTGCTCAGTGAGGTCAAGAAACTAGCTCCAAAAGACGTTAAGATCAGGGTAGGTTTCGGTTTTGGTTTTCTATTTGCTACAAATCTTAAAATGAACATGAAAGTTCTGTGAACAGAACTTGTTTTTGGGATTATGAAAATGTCAATGAATGAATAGGTTACCTACTAGTGTACAAAAGTAACGGCAAATTAAATATGGATGAACCTTTCCTGTTTTGTTTGGAAAGAGCTCATGTCGTAGGCCTTTATGAGTGCCTGGGGATAAAGTTTTCTCCCTCGACAGTGGTCTGCAAACCATTTCAGTAGTTGTGGAGATATTTTTTCTGTGATCATATCAATAAAAAAATTCACTATAATTTGCCATTTTATTGCAGATATCGGCACCACAAGAGAGGTTATACTCAACATGGATTGGGTAAGTCTTAAATTTCTTGCTGAAGAAACCCTCATTTTGATAAACCCCAATTCCTGTAATTCTTTCCTCTAATTTCCAATAGACCCTTCCCATGAACTATGCTAATCACATTCACGCATGCGTACAGACCCAATAGAGACATGTAATAAGCAGACGCACAAGTACGTCTGCGTCACCCTGCTATTAACCACATACAAAACAGCGTGATGTTTCCTCAATTTGCCAACCAAAATGTTAGTGCGCACACGCTATGTGCAAATTTACATATTTCATGGGAAGGGTCTATTGATTTGACGGTTGAGTTCCTAATATATGTTTTTTTTCTCTCTCTTCAGGGGTTCCATCTTAGCATCGTTAGACACCTTCAAGAAGATGTGGGTCTCTAAGAAGGAGTACGACGAAGACGGTGTCAAAGCCGTCCACAGGAAGACCTTCTAATGCAATAGTAGCAATCTAGATTATAGATCTTAAACAGTAGCGTCCCCTTGTACTCATTGTATCAAAGTTGCAGGTTTTTTTCCTCCTTTTTTGACCTTTAGGGAAGTTGGGAAGTATACATAAATTATAAATGCATATGCTCAGTGCTCTTAAGGCAGGCACCGAGATGGTTGATTTCAACCTCGTTCCCAGGGGTGATCGATCTTGCCACGCCATGTTGTCCCAGCACGCCTTGCTTGCTCATGACCCATGGGCCTGGTGGCTCGGCCTGGGGTGCGTTTTGGCGGTCGTAACCAATAACTGTTTCGGTCATTGGCCAGTGGTTAACCAATGGCCAATTCAACCACAACAGTCATTGGTTAGGACCGTCAAATTGCACTCCTGGAATTGGTTCATTAAAATGCGCTAGAATCTGGCACTTTTTACTTAGGCCTGTGGACGATCCACTCTATGCGCCCGCTCAAGTATTGTAACCCGCAAAAGATGCATCAAGTCAAAGAGCAATTGGTCCCCTCCCAGTCTTCTTTGATCTTTTGATATGCTTTACTGTATGCAGTTTATGGTGACCATGTAAAAACATGATTCATTTGAAATGGAATCTTGTCAAAGTTCTTGCATTTTTAATCTGCATTTACTAAGCATCGTGCAAGTGCTCGGAAGTTTTTGGCAAGTGTAGCTTCAAAGAAGTCACCCTTGGGAGCCAATCAGTAATGTTTTTAATTACATCCCTCCCCGGGGTTAGTGACGAGAGGTATCAATATGACGTGCTCCCCATGGTAGCGAGGCTTGGTTGATTCTAGCAAATTGCTGGAACAGATAGAGACCATGGAGGGCTGAAAGTTTGGCATGGCCATGAAATAGCCACAACGGTTGAACTAGTCACATTGAACCAAGCGAGGGCCACAGGTCATTAACCAAAACTGTACCTTATCTGTATAGAGGGTCGTCTTCACTTTAAAGAATGTCCTGCACTGATCTGGGCCCAATTTTATAGAGCGGTTTAGCAGGAAGCTATGCTTAACAAATTCCTTTGCTAAGCAAGAAATAAGTCGGGTACCAGTCAAATCACCAGTTAAATGTGCAGTATTTTGGCTGGTTACCAGCTTTTGCTAAGCATAGCTTGGTTGTGCTTAGCTAGTTTTTTTCTGCTTATAAGCAGCTTTATGAAAATGGGCCCAGTGCATGAGCCAAGCATCAATAGCTGTCCCATACGCACATATTGTTTTTGTTTACTGACAACTGCAATGTGGTTTTTTTCATGGTGCGCCATGCTTCCTAATCCAAGTTTTTTTTTAAGCTGTAGAAACCCCTTGATATTATTTCCTATCATTCGGATTTTGAATCCAACTCTGAAATTTAATATTTGATACAATTGGATTCTGATAGTGAAAATTTTGGTTTTTAAAGGAACACGTTGCCTTGGATCGGTGGAGTTGGTCTTTGGACATTGTTTTGAAACCGTTTGTTATGAAATGCATATGGTTAGATAGATAACTTAAAGGCAGTGGACACTATTGGTAATTACTCAAAATAATTATTAGCATAAAACCTTACTTTGGAACGAGTAATGGGGAGAGGTTGATGGTATAAAACATTGTGAGAAACAGCTCCCTCTGAAGTGACCTAGTTTTGGAGAAAGGAGTAATTTTCCACGAATTTGATTTTGAGACCTCAAGTTTAGAACTTGAGATCTCAAAATCAACCATCTAAACACACACAACTTCGTGTGACAAAGGTTATCTTGCAACTCCGACGACCGATCGAGCTCAAATTTTCACAGGTTTGTTATTTTATGCATATGTTGAGATACACCAAGAGAGAAGACAGTTTTTTTTTACAAATACCAATAGTGTCCACTGCCTTTAAAAGTGGAGTACAACGATCCACACAGAAAGCCTTGAAATTGCACGGTTTTTTCTTTTACGTTTTATTCCATTTTGTGGAGTCAATGTCTTGACTCCATAAAATGGCCAACCGTGTTAGCTGGGGACGTAAAAAAAAAGACTGCAATTTCAAGGCATGTTTGTGTGGACCATATGAATTTCATTACAAACGGTTTCAAACGCTTTTCAATGACCAACCTGCCTGATTGAAAGTAACGTGTTCCTTTAATAATGTTTTGACTGCGGGAGGGTGAAGATATTTTTTCAAGTGAGAATGGAGAGTTTTTCCCATTTCTGTTTATTGTGTTTTGCCTGATAAACGTAATTCAGAGATCTCATACGTATAAGTTTCTTGCATGACCAAAGCAAGAAAAATGTGGATCAAATTTATAAAGCAAACATTTTTCATCTCTGAAGCGTATTATTTGAACATGTTTGGAAAATTCAATTTAGGTTTGTGTATTGGAAAATCACTTTTGTTTTTGCATTTTGACTTGCCATTTCTCAAATTTAGAAATTTCATTCAGTTTTTTTTGGGGTTGTTGAAGATTTAGCAAATGAGAAGTGCCCTTATTGCATTCATCAGTCACTTGGATAAAAGGGTGTTGCGCTTGTGACTTATTCAACATGTAGAATAATAAGTTTATTGTTCCTAGAAAAACTCAACCTAAGGCCAGCCGTCGCTTCACCAAACTCTTCCTAACATGAGATTTATTTTAGGACTAAGGACGAGTTCCGTAACAAAAGATGATAGGGCGCATCGAACACATCCTAGGACGAGTTACTTGTCCTAACTTGAGATAAGATTAATCCTAGCGTATTGTGAAATCAGCTGCAGGATCTTTTTATTGATGAATTTCATAATATTCTTATCTTATCAAAGGTTTTGGTGTCGTTGGATGAGCTCGTCGTAGCTGGGCGGTTTAGGGCATCGGACTCAAGTTCTGGTGGCCATGTCATCAGGGTGTGGATTCGAATCCCGGTCATGACACTTGTTTTCTTGAGCACGACACTTTCACCTTGGGGTCAATGTTTCCCTTTGAGGGCAGATATGGTTCTTGTGATTGATTTAGCTTGGTGCGCACACTTCGCAGCACAGGCTGTATACTCCCCAGGGAGCTGAGATGGTCTAAGAAATGAAATATGGCCCAGTGACAATAACGTTTAAGCGCTTTGAGGGTCACTGAACGATGGATTGGAACGATGTTTAAGAAACCACTATTATAACTTTAAGCAGATAAATTCCCTAGTGGGACGGTTTCATGCAGTAACGAGCAAAGCAAGGGTCATTATGAAACAGCTATTTGTATTTTAAGAATAATTTGGGGATTCTAGCTTGTGTGTTACAAAGGGAAGTAATTCAGTGACTATAGGTCCTTTAGGCTCATTGAGTAGTCTTAATTATTGTACATATTGGTCAGTGTGTAGTTGTAGGTTTAGATGCGTGCTGCTAAAAACAAAAAAAATCTTTAATTATTTTATTACTTTTCAATTCCATCATTTTATTGAAAACAAAATCCTATGTAGTATATTAAAAGTGAGAGTTTTATAGGACGGCTGGTGCTGCAACGGTTAGTAGTTTTCAGCCTAATGTGGTCTTTTTCAGCACAGCGCAGATTCATCCCAGGCACTGTCGTAGACATTGGGGGACGACCGTCCTCAAAGTCGACGCATGCGCAGTTGACACCAAATGTCATCATTACCGTCGCAGAACCATCCGCCGTTAAAAAACTCTCTGTTATGTACATGCTTAATAAAAGCTATGTGACTTGGGGTGGCAACAAAAGTAAGAAACAAATATTAAGGAAAATAGATAATAAATGCTTTTTAATGAGTATCCGGACAGTATGGTCTTGCGAGTCGGACTCGAGTCTTACTTGAGTTTTCGAGCATATGTGAGAACAGGACAGTGTTGATGGCAGTCTATGTTGAAAACAGTCTATGTTGATAGTTACTTGATCCAATCTCTGATTTGAATTTAATGGGATCATTTACTGGTTTTTTTTTAGGGGGGGGGGCTCTTGATTTGTTGTCAATCATGTGGCATCTTTGACTCATTTTGGTTTAAAAAGGATTATTTCACATGGAAAGTATTAGACAAACTTTTTTTTACTCATCTGATCTGGGCCCTATCTGGATACTGGGAAAAATATTGCTTGCGTTGCGTTATGGGTATTTTTGCGGGAAACCTATGTAAGCTCAAATAAATGTGCGGAAAAATTTGTGTGCTTTTTGCCCTAGGAAAGTCCAATATTATTATTCAGAAATCAATTGCCACCCCTCCCCCATATCAGAATAAATTTGAATATTTGTCTAACCCATATTTATTTATGAATTTTTCAGTTTCTGATTCAATGTCAATATCGCTCGATAATTAAATATTGGAAAAGAAATGTAATGCATGCACATGTTTAATTAAATTTCTGTACAGTATTACGTGCAAGAAATAAAGTCGAAGCTATTACTCTGTCGGGGTAAAAGGATACTAATTTGAGTTGGAATTTCTTTTTGGGGATGAGCAGCCGCATAGCAGATGTGAGACTATATGTAAAACCAGTTTCTGTTTGTCTGTGTGTGTGTGTTGCCTGTTTGTCGGTCCGCCCGCCTGGTTGTCTGCACTCAGTTCTTTATTATGCTTGCATTTTCAGTGATGTTCAATTCAATTCACATTTACATTTATTTCCACAAAACATTTCCACAATATTATAGAACAACATTGGATGCAGGAAAGTAGCGGGAAGCGCATGGAGGCAAGGCTCAAAAGAAGCTAGGTAGCTTGTATAGCGGTCTGCAAAAGACATAAACTAAAGGAACTAGCTTAGGACAATACAAAGACGAAACAGACACACAAACAGACAGACAGACAGACATACATACATACATTAGAACAAACTACTGGAGAAAATGACAATGACAAAGTATGCAAAAAAATGTTAGAAGCTTTGCTTGGTGTTGAGCATTGAAAAACTAACACAATAGAAACTATAACTGCTGAACTACTGTACAACCGCGTATGGTGAGGTCTTGATGCTTCGAAGAGTATGCTCTGCTCGGGATCCATGGTGAATACTGTCTTCGGGCATTCTCTTGATGGAATGGAGTCTTATAAATTTAAAATGTCAAGTTGTTATGTCCCAATTTCATAGTGCTGCTTGAAGCACAAAAGTATCCTAGCGCAACAAAAATATGGTTACCGGCCAAATACCATGTCATTTGTACAATTTATGACTGGTATTCTGGCTTTTTCTGCTAAGCAGAAATAATACTAAGCAGTATTTCTTGCATTGTAAGCAGCTCTATCAAATTGGGCCACGGTCTATACCTATCATTTTCCATAAGCATCAAGAATTACACAAAAACAAGAGAGCTACATGTACTACCATGCTATATACAGTGCTCTTAAAGCATTTTTATTTTTATTTCGCTGAATCGAAAGGGCATTATTCCCTTGTTCGAAATTGAAAATTATATACACCTGTTTTTTTGGACACATTGTAAAAAAAGAAAATATCAAGATAATTACACTTGTCCTAGTTGATTTATGATGAATTTAGTAATTGTTATATTTGAATTCATTTACGAATGTGGGATATCAGGACACCTGATGACTGCAGACACACCAGCCGTCGATTTCACCAAACTCTTCCTAACTTAGGATTAATCTTAGGACTTAGGATGAGTAAAGTTCCCTATCTGAAGACGTAGGATGCATTGAACCCATCCTAAGTTAGGACGGGTTACTCATCCTACCTCGAGATAGGATTTAATCCTAGCGTTTCGTGAAATCGGCCGCAGGACCCAATCTCATACAATACAATATGATACAATACAATACAACTTTTTTGTCCCTGCATGGGAAATTCTTTTGGCCTTATTGCTCACATAATAATACAGTCGCCAGTCATAAGCCTTTTTGAGATGTGGCGGACACAATACTACAGCACTATAAGGTTTGAGTAAATGTGTGTGTGTACACCCAAACCAAACAGTACACTCCTATCACGTCGCCATACCTCAAAAAGGCTAAAGGTACTGCTTTACTGCTGCAGAATTATGTGCTGACAGCCATTAATTGGAGTTACATACTTTACAGGAGGATGCTGTAAGCGCAGATTTCTGCAGTTCGACCAGGTAAATGTAATTCTGAGCATGCACACAGGCTGTGTTAATTTTGCAAAGGTCACTTTCATTGGAAACTCTTAAAGTCAGTTGGAAACTTGTGAAGGGGCACCAAGGCCAACACCAGGGGCAACTGAGGTCATGGCCTCTGTTGCCTGTGTACAATTCCAGACTTGCGCTTCTGCACTTCTGAGAACAACAAGTCTACATGGAAGTGTCGTGGCCGAGCGGTTAAGAGCACCAAATTCAAACTCTGGTGTTTCTGATCAGCAGAGTGTGGGTTCGAATCCCCAGCCGTGACACGTGTGTCCTTAAGCATGACACTTAACCATTATTTCGTCCTTCGGATAGGACAGAAAGCCGTTGGTCCCTTGTGTTGTGCCAGGGATGTAAAAAAAACCAGTGCACTTATCGAAAAGAGAAGGGGTTCGCCCCGGTTTTCCTGGCTGTGGCTGCTGTATGCGCCGTAGCACCTTGTAAACCCTTTTTAAGGTGCTAAATAATTGGGTCTAAGAATTCCTCACTGCGATAACCTAGTGTCCCCAAAAGGTCCCCCATTGTGACTTGCATCCTTGCTTTGTGCTTGCATAATTCACCCAAACTTCTCAAGAATTAAAGACAAAGTATACCTTTGGTTTGTGGAACTATTGGATTGGTTTTAATTCCAAATAAATGTCAACGTAAACAATTAAACTAACATGTGAAAATAATGTTTTAAAAGTTGGTAGCGGTTTTATGATACGCCAAAATTCTGGAGAGGTATGTGAATGCAGGAAGTCAGGAAGAATAATCCAATATTTTAATACAAAATCTGAGCCGTCAGATTAAATGTTTTTGAATCCCACTCCCGAAAAATACACTCCTTTAAAAGGAATTAATTCTCAAATTGTTATACATTATCAACAGCTGCGGTGCTTCTTACCAAATTAGTTTGTAGTTTTTGGATTCATCACCAAAAGTATACCCTCCCTTTAAAACCAGAAATGTCCAATGGGGCATAGTTAAACCACCAACAGCGCACTATGAAGATAAATTACAGTCAAAATAGCAGAGAGAATGGAGAATTTTTTCCCACAGTAAAAATCAGATACATGTCATACATGCACATATTATGCTCAAATAATTTGGAGAAAAATTACAGTACACAAGACAACAGTTATATTTAGTACATAGAATTATGTACATGGTACATATGATTCTACAGTAGCGTCTAGCCACTGTGCATAATTATTTTGAAGGTCAATATTTGAATTAATTTGTGTGCATTATATACAGATTAAAGTTTACAATGAAAATTTGTTCTCTTGGGGTAAACACAAATCAAAATTTAAAAAAATTATTAAGATGTCTCATTTCACACTTTAAATCTTGTTGTGAAGCCAAGGACTTTAAGAAGATAAACTTAATTATGGTCTACTAACCAATAACCCAATAGACTTGACTCAAGTCCCAATCCCGTGCCAGTGCCACACTAAAATAATTGTTTTCCGGGCCCCAACCTGTTCCGCTTAACTACATTTTGACGATGGGGGCGCACTTGTCTTATGTGACTGCTGGCGCGTTACATGTGTTTAGGACCTCACACGTAAGGAACTCGAGTTCAACTCTGTGTGTCTGAACAGTTCTAAAGTTAGACCGAATCGGGTTCAACCTGAAAAGTTAGACCGTCGAGCTGGGGGGTTTATCTTTAGACCGCTTCGGGTTTATCATTTAACACTGTGTTTGGACAGAATAAAAAAATACCAAATCTGGTTTACTCACAACAGATGACCCATTGACCTCCGTGACCAAAACAGGATGTTAGAGTAATGGGGTCGCGTTTGCTTTGACCTCTTAAAACTGAAGATAAACTGTATCGGGTTTATCTCATTGCTGTCAGAACGCAAGGGGACTTTTTACGACCACCTCAGAAAGTTAAACCGGTTCGGGTCTAACTTAGTACGCTGACTGAACACACCCACAGTGTACATAACTGCCCATTCAGTCTTACTACTAAAAATGCTTTCATCTCCAATAAGGAAATTTATAAATATTTGCATATTGGGTTAATTAATTTAACATGACCTCACCTGACAGAACTAGAAAACTATTTTTTAGAAAAGTAGAGTTGAAATGAAATAAATATTTTTGAAACTAGACTTACACTGTCTGAATCCCTCAAAACAACAACAATATTTACCCTAAACACTCTCCACATCCACCCTACATCAGGCCTGATACTTCACGGAGGCAACAAAGGCGATTGCCTCTACGCCCCCTGGTCATTGCCTTGGTGCCCTTGAAATGCACAATTAGTAGTAGAAATTCACAATTTCCTCATAGGGTGCTCTTTACCAATGAGAAAATGCCTTGGTGCCCTCGCCCTTTCAAAAACGAAGCATACGTGCCTGATATGAGCTCTGAAATCATTCAGTTTGTTCAATCAATAATATCCCTTCACCCTTCTCTTGCTTTTGCCACAATATTTTAGTAAAAGACTGTGCATATCTTGCATATACCTATATTCTATCTTCTTTGGATTGTTTGAGATACAAGTTTTAACATGTGAGCAAAACATGCACTTTAACATGTCCTAATGTCCAAATATTAGGCTGTTAAAAAAGGACCTGAACTGTGAGCTCAAAGCATGAAAGCTTGAGAGAGTCGAAAGTTTGTGAGCACGAAGCCTACTTACATACATTTATCTTTGGTTCTAAAAACCCTACTTTGCAATCTGGGGCATTCTATATGATTTTCTCTTCATGTTTTTATGAATTTGATCTAAATGAAAACAAATCCCAACAAATACTAAACAAATCCCAACAAATACTATTTGTTTTATTATTTTTTAGTTTTAGGGATAAAAAACCCCAGATTTCCAGTTAAAAAATTGAGAAATCGCATCCCTGAAATATGGCTTAATATGCACGAACTACCTGCATAAGATACCCCTTGCTCAGGAAACTTGGATGAAATTGCAACTCAAATGTTGACTCTGCAGGCTCTACTGATACTTTATCTTACAAAGCCAAACTTCTTACTTTGCAAGGATTAAGGAATGATTTGTGAGGGTTAATATTTTTCTGACATCATGAGCACCACCAGAGCCGACCATCCAGTGAAAGGATGTGACCCTTGACCTTTCCCTGTTTTATCGTTATAATTCTCCCAAATGTAACCCGACCTCTCGTACTCCTTGATAATATTGCTGACAAGGTTTTGCCTGAGCTCTGCATAGAGCGCCCTAGCTTCGTCTTGGTACGGCCCCGCCAGACTTGAGTAATGGTGCAAGGCGCGTACAGCAAGAAAGTTCATGTTTATCCATATAGCACCTCGCCAATATGGCGGGTCATGTTCTGTGTTGTACTTCATGTAAATCGGGTCCGATTTCGAGAGTGATCTCAGACCATAGTTAGTCCACAAGAGCTTAGGGTCTTTCAAGTCTGTGAGTATCCTGCCAAGTTTGTTTGACTTTGGCTCAAGGATCTGAAGAAAGAAGGGGAACAGGCTGACGTAGCCGAAGGCATCGACGAACTGTTCCTTGGGCAGGGTGTTCCCTTTGAGCACACGCACTAGAGAGGGTTGGGGAGGTGCAGGGGGGCGTCGCTGACCTGGCTTGGGTCTAGGAAGAGGTGGGAGCGTTGGCCTTTTCAAGACAACAGCAGAAGAGTGTATCCCATAATCACTGTACATCTTTCCCTTCGTGGACCAGTGTAGACTATCGAGCAGTTTATTGTCGCTAAGAACTTTATGAGTGACTTGATAGTCCTGGAATGGGGCGTTGATAGCCTTGGCTATGTCTACCATGACTCCTGAAGCTAAGGCCATCCAGCAGCGTAGATCGACGTGAAGTTCATCATCTGATGGATGGGATGCCCTCGGGAAGTCATCCAGACCAGATGTCAGGGTCTTGGGGTTTAGCTCTTTGTCCGTCGTTGCATCCCGGCCTCTCCATCGATACGTGGACGGCTTAGGTCCTGCCTGGGTCGTATTAAACCAACGGTACCAAGCCTCTAACCTCGGGTACACATGACCCAGATAGTCCAAGAAATCAGCATTATCACTGGATGTTGCATCTTTTAAGATAGACTGCAGAGGTAGAAACAAGGTCGGCGGGTTTGCATTTTCGTTGTTCTGAACGACAAACTCATCGGGGACTTTGCTGCGGGCCTCTCCTCCCAGGATCTGCTCCCGGGGAATCCACCCTTCCGTATTCATAAGATCGAGCCAGTGACCAATTATCTCCTTGCTCAGGTCTGGGTCCCACTTGCTGATCAGTAGATTATGGAAACCTTCATCCCAGAGAAAACCTCGAGGGAAGAATGACCGAGACGGCACGGCCGTCAGCAATGGGGCCTCCCAGTGCTTCACAGGTTCTGGATTATACTTAGACCGGACCGTAGAATGACCATAGAAATACCCTATCCCTCCTAACATGTTACTAAGCACAGCCTTTGCGACATCGATCTCTCTCTTCTTGTACCCTTTCTGTTTTAACCCAAACTTTTCCTCGAAGGTTACGTCAAAGTTCTCTTTGTGCTGTTTCAGCCGCTGAGTGAACACATCGCCAGAGAGCGGGGCCTGGCGATTGATGTTGCTTCCCGACTCGAATATCACCTCCATTTCAAAAGGGAGAGACACGGTCACCTGATGAGCGATGAAATTCGCCTGGTAGTCTGTGATTTCTTTCAGCGCTAGGATGTCCCCCGCCAGGCCCGCCATGACTTGTTTTCCAGAGTAGGGATAGCGTTTGAGACTCTGCAAGACGACATCCTTACTGCGGTGAATACTCGGGCTGTAAGTGCTGACGTAGTGGAATTTCTTGGCGTTGGTCGCTGGTGGAAACCTGAGGCTGAAACTGCCAAGCTCTTTTGAAGATCCGCGAATCTGAAGAAGTTGACCTCCCTTCACGATAGACTGGAGGTCACCGTTAGTTCCGTCGAGTGCAGTGTAGAAAATTAGACTCACGATTGTCTTGTTTGCGGCTCTCGTCTGCAGAATGAACACATTTGTGCAAAGAATTAAAATGCTGGAAAAGAACTGAGAACGCAAGCCTGAATGGGATACATAATCAATCTTTTGGTCATTGGTCTATAATTTTCTATTTTTACCCTAAACTTTAGTGGGCTGGTGAATCTTGAAGAATTTGTAGAGAAAAAAATAAATAATAATAAATAAAAGTTTACAGTGCAAAACATAGTTTGAAACAAGAACAGTTTTGTTTTAAATACATAAATTTGGAGCAAGGAAAAGCATCCGGCTTGGTCACCGGATTAGCACAAGACCTGCTTACCGCCGAATTCTGTGCTTACGATCACGATTCCCAGCTTACGTGCAAGCGCCGAATTTCTGCGCTAGCCTTGTAAGCGTAGAATGCCTATTAACGTGGAGTACGCACGCGCAGAAGCCAAAATTCGCCGCTAACCCGTGAGATACGCTTGCCGTAAGCACAGAATTCCCTGCTTCCGTAAGTGCCGATCCTGTGCTTACGGTAAGCAGAGCCATGAAATTGGGCCCTGCATGAGTCAATCCAGGGTCCTAGGGGTGGAGGGCAAGAAATTATACCACTCCACCAACTCGACCACCCTCAAGATGATTGTGGCATTGTGGGGTAGTTTTGTTTTCTCAAGAAACCGCTGGGCCCAATTTAATTGTGCTGTATGGTATAGCAAACGTGCTTTATTTAGCATTAGCCTATTTCACAACTAAGCAAGACAAATTAGGCAGCCACATTCACCATTGATTTGCCTCGTTACGTCATTCACTTTCATACAGTGAGCACTGGAAGGTTAGCATAGGCCTTTTCCTGTGCTTACGGTTAGCAGCGTTATGAAAAAAGAACTTGCTCTGTAAGCACAGAATCAGCTATTTTGCATCTCTATGAAACTGGGCCCTGATCACCCGGGAACTCTATAAGCGGCTGACTGGGATAGCAATTAGGGATTGTCTATTAATTTACCCTGGGCTTTCCGCTGATTCGTGCCGTCCAATCACCCCCATGGTTCCCACCAGGCTGCTTTACAAATTCAGTTTTCAAGGTGAAATTCTTGTCGACGACTTCCTGTACTCCAAAGTAAACTGCATCGTGTTGAAGCCATCCATATCTACATTCATAATCCATATATCAAAGTGAATAATTATTATATAGTAACGGAACTCATTAACAAGCAGGAATGGTAAATAATAACTGGAACTCGGACAATTTATTTTTGATTAAAGGCAGTGTACACTATTGGCAATTACTCAGAAAAATTATTTGAATAAAACCTTACTTGGCATTGCGTAATGGGGAGTTGTTGGTAGTATAAAACATTGTGAGAAATGGCTCCCTCTGAACTAACGTAGTTTTCGAGAAAGAAGTACATTTCCACGAATTTGATTTCAAGACCTCAAAATTAGATTTTGAGTTCTTGAAATCAAGCATGTGAACGCACACAACTTTGTGTGTGTCAAGGGAGTTTTTTCTTCCATTATTATCTCGCAACTTCCGACGACCAATTGGGTTCAAATTTTCACAGGTTTGTTACTTTATGCATTATATATATGTTGAGAAGACTGGTCTTCAACAATTACCAAAGGTGTCCAGTGTCTTTAAATTGGAGAATGATGCATTTTCTTGTGAAATATCTAAATACCTGATAGCTGGTTTTTGGTATATTGTTGGTATACAACACATTTGTTGTGTATCTCTTGTCTAAATTGCGAGTCTAGACATCAGACTCTGTCAATAGGTTAGGGTACAAAAGCCAAGGCTTTCACCCTATCCTGCGTTTTGCCCTTCTGAATTGTTAGGCATTTTGGCTACTGTTTATAACTGTAAAAAAAATGTAACTGTCGCTATTATGAAACACCAATGATCATGTGAGGGCAATACCGAAATAAATGTTTATTGAACTAAATTGAAATCGTTTCCCAAAATAATAAAAACTAAGTTCCAGCACAGATGGTGTACACTCGTGCATAAGATTCATCAGAAATAGTCGGTTTGGGCAGTAGGGAGAATAAATAACCTGCAGTTGTAAAGTTATCTTTTAATGGGCAATTATCTAGAAAGAACATGTTGTAAAGGTCTTAATTCACAGAAGGCTATTTGTATTTCGTTTGAGAACGAAGTTCTTATCTAGTGTGTTCATCTATCCTTGTTCACTAAGCGCGTCCATTTTGTTTTGACAACCCAGCCACATCAGGGACATGATGATGTAGTGCCTGCACCAAGTAGTGTGTGTGTACGTGACGGGAGACTGTTACGTGGTGTGTGAGACCACCAAGCTCGCGTGTGTTGCAGTATTATCGTACCTAGACGCAGCAGGAGATTGCCAGGGATTGGCAGAAGGCTCCAAGGATTTTAAGTCTCGATCCTACAATGCAGACTGTTTGAATAGGAATTTATCAATTCCTATCTTCAGCTCCCCTGAGCAATTGTTTATTTTTTAATATTTTCTTTGTTAAGCCCCCTTATCAATAGGGGTTTAGCCTTGTTTTGGGCCAACTTGCATAACCTTTTAGCTTTCAGGAAAGACTCTGCTAGGGTTGAAACGTCAGGCCATTAACTATTTTTTGCAAAATTTAAAACAATTAGTCCCGAGTATTGCCGACATCAATGTGTGTTCACCACTTTGCAGAAGAATGGGAAACCATTGGGTCTCTGAGCACCTGTTCGAATGCAGTTCCCAGTTCACAGCACTTATGCAAAGCAGAAATGACCTTTATCACCTCTTGTACCAAGACAATAGGTATTATAACATAGGTCTTTGAATTTCATTCTTGAAGGTGCACAGCTAATTTCCTCTGGTTAGAGGCACTTCTAAAGAAAATTTGAAATTTTATATTGGAACTCTCTGAATAGACTGATCCATTAAAGCCATTGGACCCTTTCGGTTCAGAAAAAAAAATAAAAGTTCACAGATTTACAAATAACTTACAGGGTTTACAGAAGGCAATGGTGAAAGACTTCTCTTGAAATATTATTCCATGAAATGCTTTACATTTTGAGAAAACAGCAAAACAGTATAAATTCTCGTTAACGAGAATTACGGATTTATTTTAAACACATGTCATGACACGGCGAAACGCGCGGAAACAAGGGCGGGTTTTTCCGTTATTTTCTCCCGACTCCGATGACCGATTGAGCCTAAATTTTCACAGGTTTGTTATTTGATATAGAAGTTGTGGTACACAAAGTGTGGGCCTTGGACAACACTGTTTACCGAAAGGGTCCAATGGCTTTAAGCTCCGCCCCATTGCGTATTAACCAATCACAACGCATCGAAGGTCCGACAAATAAAGTCTGACATTCGTGCGCGTATGCTTGGCCCGGCCAGCAGAGTTGTGCAGAAAGGCATTGGAAAGGCTCACGTGTGCTTGCTCACACGTGAGTCGTGGGCGGAGCCTAATGGATCGGTCTATTGTCATGGGGCCACTTGGAGGGCTGATAAATACCTTGCTAGTTGATCTCCTTGCTCACATGTATGACGAATTGAGAGTTGTTTATCAAACTGAGTGAACCACATGAGACCCGTCACTGGAGAATGTGGACTCCTCGTCTTAAGTCCTGAGATCATGAGAGAGAAAAAAAAAAAAAATTGTTTATCTTTTTATTTGTATCCTTTTCTGTCAATGTCATTAAATACAAATAATTAGCCATAACCTTCATGGCGAATATTGCATTAAAAATGATATACAGCATCACTTACAGACTTCAATTACATATTAAATGTTTGGCCACAATGTGGATATTTTACTAATAAAATCTAACATAAAATCATCCAAATAATCTATTCTGTTTTCACTTTATAAGCTATTTTGTATATTTCTGTTTCAGAATATACTTCCCTCTAGAAAAAATCCTTGGGAGCCACAAATGAGAAAAAAAAAAACTACCCTCAAATTAAACGCAGGTAAACTGTACACGTTTGGTAATTGTCAAAGGCCAGTGTTCTCACTTGGTGTATCCCATCATGTATGAATCAAAGACGGCGGTAACACTAAACTGCTTTCAAATATAAAATGATTTGTGTTGTAGTACGTTTGTGTTATACTGAGACGAGAGTCAACAAATCAGACCAAAATATTTTTCTTCATAAAAAACAACAATCATCGACAAATAATATTTCCAAAATCAATTAAATATTTCGTTGCTCTTCTTAAATTAATTGTTAAAATCTTCCCATCTCATCTGGAGTCATCAAGTTATTAATTGTTGAATTGTTTAAAAACAGTATAACATACACATTTACAACATAAACAATGCTGTAGGTACACAGTATTTTTAACAATCTATTGAGGAAATTCGTCTTGAGAAATTACCAAAATAAACACCGGGGCGGTACGTTCCCCAGAATCTGGCAGGTGATTTGGAGGCCGAGCTTGCATCTTCACCAATCACACACGGCGCATCAAGCCGTGTAGATACCCTCTTCGCTAAGGCATCTTTATAAAACAGGTACCCAAAAGGAAGAAAACTCAGCACGACAAGGCAAGCAAATGTCTTCAAACTGACTGGTAAAGCTGATTTCCTCTTCCGGTTTACTCCGACGCCGCCACGTGTAATGTTGTTGATAGAGCCGCCGTCGTCCGTCTCGTCGACGGACCCCCCATTTCCGTTGTTCCGGCCGGCGTTATCGTCTGACGAGTTGTTCTTTTTATGGTTCCGTTGCCGAAGCAAAATTCTCCCCATATCGTTGTCTTGGTCTTGCGCTGGTGGTTGATCTAGGCCGTAACTTTCCACGTTGTTTTCGGCGTCCAATAATCCGGCATTTTTGTCATGACTTGATGAACGCCGTTGGTTTACATCGCCGTAGAGTAGAAAGGCATCGTCGGCAACACTTGTTGACCTTTTTTGAACAAGGTCACTTTCACTGATCGTGTCGTCATCGTTTTGCATCAACTCCGCCGGATTTGATTGGTCGGTGTCCGGCGGAGAATTAGAGCTTTCCATATTTTCATTACCCGAAGCCGCCATTATCATGCAAAATTGTCTTTTTTATCCGGCCCGGCGTTCGTGTGTGTCAGGTCAATGTATTCGCACTGTGACTAGGTGGTGATGCATGAGTTGTGTAATATAAACGCAAAAGCGTGTATTATCGACAACAAGCATTCCTTATATCATTGATCTTTATCAGTAATGCAGAGGGAGGGCGCTATTTCTTGTTTTACTGAGTGAGGGAGTTTTGTAATGTAAACTGCCAATTTCTGGCTTGAGTAGAAGACTACGTTGTAGCGCCTTTTGAAATAAATCATCAGATGGGGGCCAGGAGTTGTTCATGAACGACGTTATAAAAGTTATTTGGAAATCTTATTATTTTCCCTGTTTTAATAACTCTCGTAGAGGGAACATGACGTGTGCATAATAACGGCGTTATTAGAAACGTAGTCTCATCTCAAGACAGCAATTGACAGTCAAACCCTAGCCCTCCATGCGGTGTTAAAAAAAGCTGGACAGACAAACCCCGCGGGCACTGGAACTTGGAAGTTCCGGGAAGGAGATTTTGCATTGTTTAATCTAATAAAAAATGTCGATCTGATAAATGTTTTGTTTGTTACAACAGTGATTTAAAAGTAATTACCACTTTCTTCCCCTTCTGTTTTTGGTCGTTCAGCTCACATGTCTCGGCGGAGGAAGTAACCCGCCTCCTAACTGTTTCAGCCAAAAAAGGAATGCCCAAGATGCAGAAGAGAGAATTCTAAATCTAGTGCTGGTTTGTTACATCCCCCCCCCCATTTTGATGCACCCCCGCCCACCCCCCTCCCCCTCCCCCTCCCCCCTCCCTCATCAACTTTGCATTGTTTACTTTGCCGCGCGGCGCAAACTTTTTTATTAGTTCATGAATAATATTTGTTCCGCACGAACTACAGAGGGCGCGCTCAGACGTCACCTAAAAAACACATTATTGCGCACACTTGCCTCAGAAAATAATGTCATAAAACCCGAAACTTCGTCTACACGGGTCTACATAAGTTCTACATGGTAGTTTTACTTCCGCGTTGTTACTGAGGTGGTGTGAATCATATGCAAGTTTTCTAGCTCCTTCTGGCCGAAACACAGCAGTTAATTCGAGCTTGACCTCGGAGAACGATCAAGTCAAAAGTAAGTCAATTTCGGTGGGTGGGGTGGTGGTTGGTCGGTGGCATATTCATGGCGGGTCGCGAACGGAAACGAACGTCCTCAATTGCTATTTTATGGGGCGCCGTCTGTCAATTAATTGTTTGGCACTTCTAAGGCATGTTTTTACCATGGTTTATAGCAATTAGATGTAAACCATAGAAAGTGTTGCCAAATCCTTTTTATGGTTTATATACCAGTACTCAGTAGTCGTTGTGTGTAAGTTTATGGTTTACAAACCATGAACATGCAACAAACATTTATAAATCATGGTTTATAAACCGTCATGGAAATTTTACGAATCTTTAAAACATGGTTTTTATAAACCATGAAAATTGAAGCATGAAAATCGTGGTTTGTAAACCATAAAAATTAAAGCATGAAAATCATGGTTTAAAAAACATGGTTTGTAAATTGAGGCATCTTAAAAACATGCTTTATATTAACCATAACAATTGAAACATGACACTCATGGTTTACAAATCATGGTTAATAAACCATAAAAATTGAAGCATGAAAATCATGGTGTACAAATCATGGTTTAATACCATGAAAATTGAGGCATCTTAAAAACATGGTTTATAAACCATGAAAATTGAATCGTGAAAATCATGGTTTATAAACCATGAAATCGGAGGCATCTAAAAAACATGGTTTGTCAACCATGAAAACTGAAGCATCAAATTCATGGTTTATAAACCATGAAAATTTAGGCATCAAATAGCGTTTACAAACCATGGTTTATAAACCATAACAAAATGTGCACTCAAAAACCATAGTTTATAAACCATAAAAAATGTGCACAAATCATGGTTTACAAACCATAAAAAAACGCTAAACAATTAATTGACAAACGGCACGTTACGTGCCGTTTGTCAATTAATTGAACCTCCTTCCCATTTTAAGCGATAGTCGCACTATCGCCCGTAGTGCACATGTAGCCTACACTCGGCGACAACGTCTCGCCCGGTACAATTGGGTGTGTGTGTGTGTTATACAGTTGCCCACTGCTGACTGTTGCAATCTGAACAAACTTCTTTGAGGCTTGTGAATAACGCCAGAGACTGGGCTACAAAAATTGCAAAACCGGCGTGTAGTTTGACCTCTGACCTCTGTCATTTCCAGTATAGATACGCAGTCAAATTCCATTGGGGACTATGTGACTATTTGGGCATCTATATGCATTGTATCCAATGGGAACCTCTGGATCTAGCGGCAGCGAGGGATAAAGACAGGGGCCCAGTCTAGATTGCAGCAAGAATGATCGTCAAGAATGCTTGGGGAAGGAGGTTGAACACAACCCATGTTCAGTTTTTATGGTTTATAAACCATGATTTGTGCACATTTGTTATGGTTAATAAACCATGATTTGTGAGTGCACATTTTTTTATGGTTTATAAACCTTGATTTGTAAACTATATTTGATGCCTCAATTTTCATGGTTTATAAACCATTAATTTGATGCTTCAGTTGTCATGGTTTACAAATCATGTTTTTAAGATGCCTCCGATTTCATGGTTTATAAACCATGATTGTAAACCATGTTTTTCATGCTTCAATTTCTATGGTTTATAAACCATGATTTTCTTGCTTCAATTTTCATGTTTTATAAACCATGAATTTAAGATGTCCCAATTTTCATGGTTTATAAACCATGATTTGTAAACCACGAATTTGATGCTTCAATTTGTCTTGTTTATAAACTATGTTTTAAAGATGCGTTAACTTCCATGCTTTATGAACCATGATTTATAAATATTGATTGCATGTTCATGGTTTGTAAACCATAAACTTACACACAACGAATACTACGGGTATATAAACCATATAAAGGATTTGGCAAAATTGCTATAAACCATGGTAAAAACATGCCTTAAAAGTGCCAAACAATTAATTGACAGACGGCGCCCCATACCATTTAACCACTAACTACTTCTAGAAACTAACCATAGAGTCTATGTCCTTACTCTAGGCACTAACTAGTGGCCTAACTAGCTACAGAGATTGGGTGTTGTTATAGTTGTGCGACCCTCGTTTTAATTTGAAGGTTTGTAAAATGTGATGTACTAAAATCGTAGCGTTCATTTTTTCATTCATTTCATTTTATTTCAATACTCAATGTTGCCATAAAATTACATTTGTGTACATCATTAAAGTTAATATACATGATAATGAATAAATAATGGCAAACCACAGATGTAGTCAAGACAATAACAATTTACACCGAAGTTGAGTAAATAATCACAAACAGGACAACAACTAGGCATAGCGTGAAGCAAGGCTTTTGTTCCCGTACCTACGGACAGACAAAAAACGAACAAAACAAACAAATACACCAACAAACTATCACAACACTGACTTACATAAAAAACATGTACATGTATGGGTACAAAGACAAAACATCATCCGTAAAATGTATCATAACTTTTCATTATTAATTTTAACTAAGAATTAAGGACTGCTTTTAATTTGTTTGCAAATTTTGACAAAGTAAGTGCAGATTTAAGTGAATCACTGAGACTATTCCAAAATGTAGTACCACGTTGGACAAGACTATTTCTAAATAAAGATGTTCTGTTGAAATGGACATAATTTTTTTTCTTGCGAGTACTTCGAGTATCATATGAATGAATATTTGAAGTTAAGGTAAAGAAAGAGTTAAAACAAGAGGGTAATACATTATGGTTGTATTTATACATAAACTTACCTAAGTTAAGGTGATAAAGATCATTTAATTTTAGAATTTTAAATTGTTCAAAAAGTGCTGAATGATCACGATAACCAGCATTAGAATTGATACGTTATCGACCCTCATATGTTTTCGAACCCCAACTTTGATTTCCGTTTACCGCGAGATTGTGCAAGCTGCACCGGTGACAGAAGCTATGTAGTTTACTCACAGTCTGTATTTTCATCAGGCTGAGAATAAAGTTTCCTGTCGTTGGTTGTGCTCAAACATTTATAAAATGATTGATTTTTTGTACAAATCACTAGTGCATTATTATGCCAACATTCAAATGAGTCAGAGAAACATCATCCAACCTCGAAAGTTCAAAACAAAATTACTATCTGCTAGATTGAGTTTCATTCTGCTTTAGTCACTAGATGGATCACGTGAGGTGGTTACTATTTGGGATTCTATGGTGTGCCAATATGGGGAAAATATTAAAATATTTCAAGTGAAAATTAAAAAAAAATTTGTTTTGATGAACTGCATACTGTAATAAATTCCGATAAGCGTAATAAATATTAAGTCTACATTAAAGAGAAAATATCATAGATTGGTTTCTTATCTCCTGAAACCAAACATTACTGGTCTGAAATGGGGGAAAACGGATTGTTATGAAGTGTGTGTGCTTCAAGGGGGGTGGGGTGTTTTACTTTCATGCCTTATGATATCTCTGGATTCTAATATAGTAGCCATAATGCCTTAGGACAAAAATGTAATTAAATTTGTTAAGTAGTAATTGAATAATATTTTTGATTTATTTTGCACGCCATACAAGCTTCTGAGTATTCAATAAAATACCAATCAATGAAAGGTGTGAAAACATATGACGTTGCTCCAATGTCGTGCATGCATAAGCACTGTTAATGGTGGACTATCTCTCGCAACGTAAAACCAAAACTTTCAACACACCGTGATGTGTTTACAAGTGTTATTGTTAAAAAATTGGATAGATAATTAAACAAAAAAACATTCAGTTTTTGATAGTGAAAATTTTTCCTGTTATCCTACTGAAAACACATGACACCAGGATACTATAGTTAATACCATCATGACCATGATGAAGGAAGATGGTAATTAAATAAATAATATTTAATCATAATATATTATAGGATAACTCTCGGTATATATGGCGCCACCACTTTTTCACTCATTTTTACAAAAAGGGATATCTCCATTAAGGAGGTAAATTAGAACCCATATTTACTTCATATCGAATGAAAAATTGGTGGCGCAATACAGAAACTTTCCCAACAGCAGAAGTAGTATGCCATGCAAACGAAAAACATGTGTCTTAATTAATTACGGTGAGTTTGTGACTCACTGCCGCATGCCTTGACTGTGTGAATGTGATTTACTGCGCCCTCCATCATCATCATCCATGTCCATGCTTTATTCTACACATATTGACTGGCAATGAGGTCTACTTCTATTCCCCCGAGGGACTTTGAGTGACCAGAAGAGGGAAATAGGCCCCTCTTCTGGTCACTCACAAGCCCGAGGGGGAATAGACGTACACTAGTTATCGAATTATGCCAGTCTAGTCAATATGTATTTTATAACAGAGCTCGGTCTTAAAATGTGAAAAAAGAACAGAAATCAAAGGAAGGTTTGTAGTTGCTGTTCATGGTTCAATTCAAGAGAGGGCGCTGTAAGCGGGCTCTATTTTCTAAAACTAGTGCCCACTCGAGAACTAGTGCTCGCAAAACATGCGCGCGTGATCACTAGACTATATTAGTTCATCCCACGTGACCGCGTTTCAGCCAACCAGAATGCAGAAAAAGCAAGAGGTGTGTTATAATACTATATATAGTTCTCATAGAGCAAGGCTTAATATTTATCAAAATAAGCTTTGTATCACCTAGTCCTAGTTGCGATAACATAACCCTCCTCCTGAAGGCAAAGCCGAAGGTTCACATTGAAGTGGCCTTGTGATATTATATTAGGCAATGACTTACAACATTGAAAAAATTTTTATCTTGCAGTTGATTTGCTGACGACACCACAAAGTCAAGGTCAAGTGTTCTAGACCCATTGGGCAGATCAATCAACCGAGAATCCCTCTCGATCCCTGATGAGATTGTCTTAAGAAACGATCGATTGCAGGGGGGCTGAACTTCACTCCGGAAGGGACACAGCAGCTTTCATCTGGTAAGGGGGCACTTCCTCAGATGGGGAAAATGCAGAGGTCACCACAGAAAAACCAGACAGGGCACACAGAGCAATTGCTTTGGGGCAACATTGGTTGTCTTGAGCCCTGCAATAGACCCTTCCCATGAATATATGCTAATTACATTCAAGCATGCGTACAGACCCTACTGGTTGACAAACCAGAAAATCTGAAACAGTCGCCGCTTGAAAAAAATAACAGTCACAAGAGTAAAACATATATTCAACTTGTACGACGTGATCCTGACAGTATCGTCGGGAACTAATCGCAGGCGCATAATTTCTCAGTTGTTGTAACTTGAGCATATTTTGGCTGCGCGTTGCCGACAGTTTGTTGCGGGCGCAAGAAAATCGTAGGTCGATCTCATCTGAGGCTGGCTTTAAAGGCAGTGGACACTATTGGTAATTACTCAAAATAATTATTAGCATAAAACTTTACTTGGTAATGAGTGATGGGGAGAGGTGTTGCTAGTTTAAAACATTGTGAGAAATGGCTCCCTCTGAAGTGACATAGTTTTCGAGAAAGAACTATTTTTCCACAAATTTGATTTTGAGACCTCAAGTTTAGAATTTGAGGTCGCCAAATCTACCATCTAAAAGCACACAACTTCGTGTGACAAGGGTGTTTTTCTTTCATTATGATTGAGCTCAAATTTTCACAGATTTATTACTTTATGTATATGTTGAGATACACCAAGTGAGAAGACTGGTCTTTGACAAGTACCAATAGTGTCCACTGGCCTTAAGGTACCTGGAGCTAAAACTCTCCGCATCTGGAACTCTCTACCACTTTATGTTAGATCTTTGTACCACAATATTCAAATCTCTTCTCAAAATTTATCTTATGTGACAGGTTTCAAAGACCTATTTTGTTGTGTCTGTTTTATTTTGTTTTGTTTTTTGAGTTTCAAGCAGGTACGATAACTGTGTAATAACAAGTCTTTTTTAATTCCTCTGAAAAGAAGAGAAACAATGAATGAAACTATTTTGTTTAACCCATCTTTAATTATATTTGTGGCAACTTTTTGTAGTTCGGGTCTAAGGGAATCATTGTTTGATTTGACATGAAAAATTGTCTCATGATGCTTAGCTTAATTTTTGTTTATAGTGATTATCCGACCCCAATTTAAGAATTGACCACACTGTATGTGGGCCAGGACCCTGGGCCAGTCTGTTGTAGTTTGGTCAATTCTGTAAATGTTGATTAACTATTACTGCGCAAAATTAGACGACAACTAGAGCAAACTAGACGAAACGTTGAGACTAATTTAACAATTTAACATCTGACTCCGTGGTAGTACAGTTAATCCTGATCCTATCAGCAAAAGACTAGTCCCATCCTATTTTCTATACCTTCCGCCCGGGTAATAGTTAAAAAGCAAAACAGTTTTTTTCAGTACTGATAAGTCTCCCGAACCCCCGAACATCTACTCTGCGGAAGTACAATAAATCAAGACAGTTCTCTAAGAACAAATTCTACCTGGCAAGTAGAAACATACATGGTGTTACCGCAAACCAAACATATATTGATACCTCACCATGCAATGCCTCAAATCCTATACAAAATTAGAATGTTAACAATGCACACCCTCGTATTAACACTTCTCTTTCTCAAGTACAATGCCATCAAAGAAACCTGCTCTAGAAACTATTTTAGGTTGTGAGCAACCTCCATAGAGCAAGGGACAGGACCAATTTCATACTGCTTTAAAGGACAAGATTCGCCTTAGCCTTGTCCCAAGGCTCTTTATAGAAGCACCCTGCTTTGAAGTCACAAGGTAGTATGAATTACAATACTGGCAGAATACTTCAGTTCTTGATATACAGTCTAACGAAGGATCAAAGAATGGTTTTTCAACCTCGTACACCAAAGTCGAAAAAGAAGCTGCGACTTTGTTGTACAAGGTTGAAAACCCATGCTTTGAGTCAACACCATGGTATACTTTATATCAAGTTCTACATGCAGTACCTAGTGATGTGTGATTCATGCTACCGAATTCAAAGCGGGGTGCTTGCGTATGAGAGCCTTGGGACAAGGCTAGATTCACCCAAGTATAACCTTGACGCTTAAAGGAACATTACAGAATTGGTTTCTCTAGCAAAAAAGTTGCTGGCAGTGTAATAAGTTTTTGCAATCCACCTGATACATAAACTGACAAACCTGTAGAAGTTTGAGAGCGATCGGCCATCTAGGTCACAAGAAAATAGTGAAAAACCGATTACACATTTTGCATGACATCGATGCAAAAAGAAAAATGAATATAATGCTCACTGAGCGATAAACTCCAATCCAAACGGAAAATTAGATTATCTATATAATGTATTTCTCATCAAATATAACTTTTCAGACCGAAATATCTCAAGGGATGTTTTATACTATCATCATCATTAGACCGAGTAAGTTTTATCTGTGATCTTCTCGATTTTTGTTTCTTTCCAATTCTGTAACGTTCCTTTGAAGTGAAAACTTTTTCTTTTTCCCCTGATCTTACAGAGCTGTGTAACTTCATGTATACAACAATCTGTGCACATTATGAGAGAGTAACACCACTGCAAGACACAACCTGTCCGAATTCATCCATCAATGCAACCTGATTGTTCCACAGTGTCACTCCTTTGATCCAAGACGCACGTATGTATTCATTTTGAAAAAGCTTTCTTAAAGGCAGTGGACACTATTGGTAATTACTCAAAATAATTATTATTATTAATTAATTATCTTTAAAATGATGTTTAACATTTTCTGTTTTATGATTATGTTTAAGTTTAAATCTGTGCATTTGAGTCTTTAAAATGTTTTCAGCACCATCCCTTCATTCTATGATCTGCTATCTTTTAATAAGAGGAATATCAATTCCTACCTTTTCAGCTCCACTGAGTTTCTGCATTTCTATGTTTTCTTCATTGTAGCCCTTTACCTAGAGTGGCTTGTAGCCTTGTTTTGGGTGAACTTGCATAATATTTTTTTTAAAAACCTTTGAGTTAATGTGTATGTACAGACCATATTGTACAAGTATTTACCATGTATCGCACGCCCAATGTACACAGTAGTGGGGACCTCGCTTTTTTTTGCGATAAACTTGTTGGTGTTTATACGGAATACAGTGATGTGATAGGATTTTTAAAGGATCTCATAATTCAAACAGAGTCCCACATACATTGCAGAAAATACGGTATGTTTAAGCGTCACTGAGTGAAGAATATGCGCGCTATAAAAGAAACCACTGTTACTATTATTATTCATTGTTAAAGACCACAGAGTTCTTTAAGACCCAAGGGGTAGGAACGAAACTCATATCCCAGGCATCTTTTCATTCAAACCGTATGGCTTGCCAGTCTTTCAGCACTGTCTCTTTACCCATGTGTCTCTGCCTTTGATGGACACATCTTTTCGATAGTTAATTGTATTCTAATTGTCTAAAACATTTTGCAGAGTTGCTGCTGAACAGAGAATGGCAGAGGGCGAAGACAATGCTGATTTCTCTGCAGCGGTCTTGGCCATGATCGGTGGAAAGAGATCCTTCAATAGGGCCATCTCTTTAGCCTTCTCCCAAGCCGCTAATGATGCTTCCTCTGATGGAGACTTTGGAGAAGAATCTGTACAAGTCTCAGATGGGGTAACAGATAAAGACGAAAGTGATGATGATGATGATGATGATGATAGTGATGATGTTGATGATTCAGATGATTTAGAACAATGTGAAACTGTCAGTGAAGATATTAGCAGTTGTATTGAACACAATGATATCAGTTCCTTTGCCAGCAGTAGTGACGACACCCCGCCAGCCCAAAGCCATAAAAAGAAACGAATGCATCGTCAAAATCAGCTGCTCCTCAAGAAACAGTTTCTCGGTACCTTTGACAACCTTTTTGAGGCTCAGTGTGCAAGCATAGGATTGGAAGTAGAACCAAAAGACATGAATGTGGTCTGTTCAGTGCCAACCTTAGTGGAGTTATGTCTCCAGAAAGGCCTGAAAAAGACTGGTATATCTGATGGTACTAAACCAACTCAAATAGCCCCAGGTCTGAAGTTCCTCCTCAAAGCTCACAAAAATCAACAAAGATTAGAGCAGGTGCATCTGAAATGGTTATTGGAAGCTTTGAAGCAGGCAGAACATCAATTGAAGTCAAATGTTCATCACTTCATCAAGCAAAATGGGCAAAAGATTGACTATTTTGTGCGAAGAGGCAGAGCAGTTAATAAAACAGATTACTCCTCACGCGATGGCTTAACACATATATATTCAAGCAACGAAACAAAGGTTATTCCCATTGCAGTTGAAGGTTTTGAGAACAGAGATTGGGCAGTGGCTGCATTGGCACACTGTATACATCTTCTTCTGCCGTCTCATATACATGAAGAAGACTCGAAAGAAGTGAAAACGGGTCTTTTGAAAGTTAGGCGGCTTCTAAGCAATCACGTATCTACACTTGTAAGCCATTGTTTTGATATCGCCTTAGCGTATGTCTGGTGGTCCCGAGGTAAGATCGATCAAGCCCTGAAGACGTTCCTGGACATTGTAGATCGAATCCCATCTGATCATGAAGCAAGATTGCTTCCTGACAAAAAACAAACAATCATGTTTGGCTGTCAGAAAAGCCTGTATCTGAATGAGCTCGGTAGGATGCTGTCGCAGTTTGACCAGCCTGACTCTTCCGTCCAGTTCTACCGCCAGGCAGTGGATGTGTTTGAGGAAACTTCAGTAGTGTTTCTCGATCAACAGGTGATGCAGTCATTTGTCCTCTGTGCTGCAGCGTATGATCACGGCCTCTTGGATCATTCTTGTGCTGTCAAAGCAGCTTCATTCTGGGAACTTGTTACTGCTGATCCAAGTTGCCCAGTGGAGTTAATCCAAGCATCTGTGGAGTCGTTCCTTCATTGTCATACTGGCTTTACAGAATCAGATAAGAGTGATCAAGTACAGCACAATCCCCACGTGAGAAACGAGACATGGTTGTTGGAGGCAGGTTCACAAATAGAGAAACTTGTGTCCCGAGCACCTCAGGTGTACCTTCATTACTCTCTGATCATGTCCATGTTAGGAGAGGAACGCAGAGCAAAGGCAGCCTATTCTAGTTATGTTGAGCAATTTGTGAACTTGGATGACTATTATCGATCTAAAGGCACAGTAGTCGGAAGTGTTGCACTCGCAGGTTTTGAAGAGACAAAACCACAACCGTGGTGGACGCTTTTCAAATGGATGTCCACAAAAGCTACTCTGGCTGGTTCTTTTATTCGGAGACCTATCCCGGGGATACCCCTTTTGTGGCGAAGATCAATTCAGCATGCTGCTTACAGCTCAAAACCTAGAAATGGTGTTACTGACGTAAAGGGAAAGGCACTGAACCTTCATATAACACATGATGGGTTTTTGAGTGGCACCATGCTGCAGAATATTCCTCCCTTTAAGTCTGTCCTGCTTGACCCCCAAACAGGGAGCATCTGTATTCCAGACCAACACCGTCAATCGAAAACACTTGACTGGGACAACTACATTTTTGGCAGAAACTATGCTACTGGTTTTTGTGTTGACGCCTTCCTCCCTTTTCCGATCCTGCTATTTCAGAACTCTCGGGAAGATATAACGGTTACGTTTTTGAATGTAGGCACAACTGCAGATTTTAGAAATGAGAAAGTAGCGCCTGACTCGCATGGGCATCACTCAAGGCATGCCAATGTGTCTTCTACTGTGGTCTATTCTAAAGGCAGGGACACTGTCAAAGTAAACCTGAGGGAGCTGGTAATGAAGGAAAGAAAGGCAGCCATTTTACAGCACATTAAGGAGCATTACGCTTGTGAAGAAGACCAAACAGTCATCAAAGATTGCACTGCTCTACTTGATTACTGCATAACCAGAGGGCTACAGATAGATTTTGCCTTTGTGGAAAGAGTCATCTTCAAGAAGCTGAAGCGTGATGAAGCCTTTATGGAAGTTTTTAGGCAGAAAACAGCTGCCAGCCGCGGCACGAAGGAATCTAAATGTGGCCCGAGAAAGAAGAAAGGTCGACAGATCAACCAGCCTCAACTTCAGGCACTATCATTGCATGATGTGTTTTATGTTGGAAGATCAACAGTAATTTTGTCTCTGTTTACTGCTGCAGTAGGGCATAATTACATAAAGGAGCAAGACACCCTTGTTTTCCTCGACTGCAGCTCTCCGGAGTCCATTAGGCATCCAGTCATACATTGTGCAAGTTTAACTGATTCTGTGTGGCTGCTTCCACAACAGAAGACTTGCTGGCAGTCTAAAGACTTTAAACAGGATGTATTTTTCGCATACATCGACACCTACCAACCACGTGGCAATACAACCATACAAATGAGAATTCTTAATGTGTTTGATGAGTTTGGGAATATCACACAACGGAAGCACTTACAACATCCTAGACGTCCGGTAAATGCTTGGCAGGGTCCGTATACTGGCTGCTTTGGGCATCATCTTATTGGTAAATGTACTTACTTGGGTAACACCACATCAACCATCAGGGTATGGAACACACAAGGCTCTACTGAAATAGTCAAAACTACCCCAGTAGTTGAAGACCTCATTGTTACTCAAGATGTGGTTTTTGTTGTCCAGGCTCCTAACATTTTAGTCTTAGATTCCATCACCTTAGAGCCACTCCATGTGCAGACCAGAATCCAAGGCTGCGCTTCGGTCACAAACACAGATGGAATACTAGTAAGGGATGAATGGCGTTTCATGACTGTCCTAGCAACCAGTGACTGCTTAAAAGTATCACCTGATGATGGCAACAAGAAGATTGCGTGCACTCGTGTCATTCTGGGAGCGGCAAACCATGTGTTAATACTGGAGAAGAAGAAGGTCTCGTGTGATTCAGGATCGAACCCGCACCCAGTTGATATTGTCGCAGATATCCTGATCCCTGGAATCCCCAGGGAGGTGTATTATATCAGTAAAGGAGCAGGGCTAGTTGTGGCTGCATCTTTATACGAAGACGTTTCCAAAGATCCCTACTATCGTGAAAACCTCTACTGGTTCAGTGTTAGTGGTGTTATACAAGGCATCCACCCGATGCTTGGAAAAAGTCCCCATTGTTTCTATGCTGTTCCACTACAGACTAAGGATGACACAACACCAGGAGAGGACGCAAGACGGGAGAAATGTTGGCATTTGTTCTTTGATGATGGACTCGGTGCCCTCTGCTGCATTAAACTTGAAAGTGATGAGGTATTTTGATGTCACAGATGCACACTCACCCATGTTTGTATACGCCTGCAACCCAACCGTGGACCTCCCATTGACCCTCTCTTGTTTAAACTTTTTTGCAACAGCTCCGATTGGTTTTTTACACGTTTTCCAACTGTGGGCCTTTCCTGAACCTTGGACTCAAAAATTGTCCTCTTTTGTGATAGGTCCCTGGATTGAATGTGTATACCTGCTCACACCCATACCAGTTTGTTAACATCAGAAACTTGGGACCTTCTTCTCCCTCTTTTGTTTGTTGACTAACACTTTTTCTTTTGTATGTATATGCTTTCCAACTAAGGATCTTTGTAGACGTCCGTCTTCACCCAACACCGGGGAATCTGTTGTCCCTTGTGGTTGTACTTGTATATAGTCCCTGTATCCTGATGCTTCATGTAGGCAGCAAAGGAGAGGTTCTCCATGCCCCCCTGCTGGTCAATGTCTTTGTGCCCCTATATCGATCCAGTAGATTGACAATTTCCTCATGTGGTGCTCATTAACCGAGGAGAAAATGCCTTGGTTCCCTTGCCCTTAAAGCCTTTTCGGAACAGAAAAAAAAAAAAAAAAGTTTTACAAATAACAGATTACAGTTTTACAAATAACTTACAGCGTTTAGAGAAGGTTATGGTGAAAGACTTCTCTTGAAATATTATTCCATGAAATGCTTTACTTTTTGAGAAAACATTAAATCAATTCTCGTTGTCGAGAAGTACGGATTTATTTTAAAAACATGTCATGACACGGAGAAACGTGCGGAAACATTTTCTCCCGACTCCGATGACCGATTGAGCCTAAACTTTCACAGGTTTTTTATTTTATATATTATAAGTTGTGATACACGAAGTGTGGGCCTGGACAACACTGTTTACCAAAATTGTCCAATGGCTTTAAAAAACGGAGCAAAAAACAGTTTTTTTTTTTTTATCTTCACACACATACATATTGTAGTGTTGACCGGGGTTGCAATGTACACAGTTTAATGACGCAAGAAGATACAATTCACCGGAGCTTTATATTTTGCACTCGACGAATCATACTAAATACACGAGAGAAATGCCTAAGAGCTTAGGCCAGAGGACGCCCTATCTTGCGAGCGGGTTCCCCGATCGGCCTGCAGGGGTCACCAGCAGTGCTCCGATGGGGAGTCGTGCTGGCGCCGCCTATATACCCGTCGATCACAGCCGCAGCCGCTACAATATTTGTTGACCTGATAATTGAACTCTTTTTGTTGCCTCATTGTTTGGACTAGGTTTAGTTCAGCAATGTTGTCACTGTTATTTTTGTGCAATATCATATTTATTATAGCACTGAACAGGTCAGTTCTTAAAAGTGCAATTGCAGCCAACTTTGTGTTCACCCTTAGGCTAAAGGTTGTGGTCATCAACCCTTGGTTTGGATATTTTTTATTATTTCATTATGTACAGTTAGTGTGGGGAAAGGTGTGTAGGTTTGTCTTTTTTGTTTACTCTTACTTTAACTTTGAAACCCTACTTTATCTTTTAAGGATAATATGCAACCAGTCAACAGTGTTGGCACTGATATTTAGTATTAATGTTCTTGGTTGAAAATGTTTCAAATACAATGAAATAGCCTAGATGTCTTGCCTTTGAAGATTTTATTTAATTTTTCATGTATAGGCTATGTTAAATATTTCTGGTAAAGAAGCAAATGGATCCCGAAGATCAACTAGTTCGCACTGTTAAAGATACCTGGGCAGAGAGCACTTTGAAGGCGATTGAGAAATACTGCGTCCAGTATTACTAATGTAGATTTTTCATAAAACATTTGCTTCTGGTGAAATTTGCTCTTTACAATTTTGTAATGATAATGATCAAGTTGGGTGGAAAACATGTTCTATCAAGTGATTTTTATTTTGTTGGTTTTTGGAATGATGCGTTGTTTCACAAATTGGGTCAAAGGTCACGATAACATATTAAAGATCACGGTACTTGTACAAAAATAGTCATAAACTTGTAAATTTTGAAGAGCCCAACTGTTTCTTAGTGGATTCTGATAGAGGAAGACATGCTCTATCAAATGATTGTTATTTCGTTGATTTTTGGAATGATACATTATTTCAAAAACGGGGTCAAAGGTCACGATAACATATTAAAGATTACAGTGACCTACATTTCAGAAAATTTATTTTTGATGAAAGAATTGATTTGAGCATGCAATTCTCATCAATTTGATACCAAATTTGCATATATGTGATAAAAATTGACATGGTTATGACATATTTTTTACCAAAAAGGTGGTATTTTACCCAAAAGAATTCAGATTTTAGTGGATTCTGCCCTGACCACATGGAAAGTCCGATCGGGCTGAAAATTGGTGTGCATTCATTGCTCATTAGGACCTACAAGCACAGCAATTTTCATCAAAATCGGAAGACATGAGGTAAAAAAGTGCGTCGGAAGACCCATATACGGACCAAATCGTGAGTTTGTACGTTTCAAAAAATAAAAAAAATGTTTTTTTCCGGCAATGCCGACCAGGTGTATTGCTGCTGAATGCAGAAAAACACTTTTTGAAATGTACCAACTCACGACTTGGACGTACATGTACTTTGCACGTGTGTTTACTATACGCATTGCAGGCAAAGTCTGCCTCGATTGACGTCACAAAAATGGTAGGCGGAGTCAGCCCCCAAACAACTTTATATATTTTTTTAACATATAAATCGTGACAAACAATTACTAAAAAAAATGTTTTATTGTTCGTAAGCATATACTCTTATGTTTGAAAGAAAAACAAATTATATTTCCAGGTGACTTTAATTTTTCTGATATAAAAGGAGTTATATTTTCTTTATATTTATACACATATGTTCCAAGTGTGTCTTTTAATATTATATCAAAACTTGTCGTAGTGAGCTCATAAGATTGTATTGTAATGCACACATAATGCCATTTTAGGCCTTCAATAAAACCATGGAGAAACGAATAGAGTTAATATCTTTGTATTGTTTTGTATTGAATTTTGTTCCAAAAGCGGAATAATAATAGCCTAACGTGTTTGCCGAGGATAGGGCCTTTTCCTGTAACACAAAACGTCGAATAACTTTGTGAACGTTAAATTTAAATGATTGGTTTACTCATTTAAAAAGTAAAAGATAGCACCTCGACACTATTTTAAGGGAAGCTTTCAATCGGCATTATCTTCAAACCGTGTAAGTTTAATGTGAATCTATGGACAGTGTTTTGTATCGTAAAAGTACCCATTGTACCCTTTTCAACCGAAGTAGGTTTTTTTTAATGACACTGTATTAAATTCGTTCGACCAACCGACTTTCGGAGAGTCTATTGAAAGCTAATCAACAACTTGACCATCATTTATTGTTTTTCACATTTCAGTATACTCTCGTCCATTAGATTTTTGAATAATTGCTCTAAAGATAATGCCTCCGTGAATTGGACTCCTTTATAAGGCTGTCGCCATTATTCAATCATTCCAGGAATTACGAGGCACATTGTTATTGCTCTTCTCAAAATGATATTGTGTTTCATGACCCATTTCTTTGTATACGTGCATGATGATTAGGTCTGTGTGAATGTCGCATACAAAACATACTGTTTAATGACTGTTTGTTTAAATTTCTATACCAGTTTACGACAGCAATAAAGAATTAATTATCTATCTTAAAAGAACATCAATTTTTTCTGAATTATTGTAATAGAAAGGCACTGGCGGTTGATCTTAAATAGAAAATGAACGATATGAACGAAACAAAATTTTGGTTCAGTGTTCCCAGTAGACCTGGTTGGGAATAGTAAAGTTATTTTGGAAAATGTTCTTCGTTTTCCCTCCGTAATGTGGCAACCATAATTCCTCCAAAATATTATGCCGAGCTTCCGACATATAGGCCGTACTCATTATTTCCCGTTTCCAGCCGGTGTCGCATGCAATAATGTCCTCTATGCAATACTATCCGGAGGACATTATTGCATATGCAATAATGTCCGCCGGACGGTTTTGCATATGCAATTGTGTCCGCCCGGACGCTGCTGCATAATGCAATTGTGTCCGCCCGGACGCTGCTGCATAATGCAATTGTGTCCACCCGGACACATTTGCATATGCAGTCGTGTCCGCCCCCGTGCACAACCGTCCTTGCAGTAAATTAAACGCCCTTGGTCGACGGAACACGTTCGCAATTTTTTAACAAGCTCAAGTGCATGTTCGGCCGTTGGTTCAGTGCAAGCACGCTCGCAACTCATACATGCTATACAGACTAGTCATGTACATGGCCACCGGACGGTTTTTGCATAGCCCCGGACACGATTGAGTATGCAAAAGAGTCCGGAGTGGACAGCATTGCATGGCGGACACAATTGCGTCTGACACCGACCGGTGCCATTGGAAAATATGTTCCCCTGAGATTCTGTCCCCCGTATAGTAAAATGCACTGGACACTTAGTGGTTAATTACTTAAAATAATTGTGAGCTTAAAACGTACTTGGTAAAAGAGCAATGGAGAGCTGTTGATAGTATAAAACATTGATTTTTGGGGTTGAACAAAGAATTGACTAGTATAAAACATTGTGAGAAAGGGCTCCCCTGAGAAAGAAGGAGTTTCTCACTAAACTATTTGAATTGAATTCGAGACGTCAGCTTGCATGGGTCTTGAATTCAAAGCATCTGAAAGCGCACAAATAGTGCGACAAGGGTAATTTATCTTCCATTATTCCTCGCACCTTCAATGACAAATTGAGCCCAAATTTGTCACATTTTATTTTATTTTTAGGGGGGGGGGGTGTATGCAATTTTGTCGAGGTGACTGATAGATAGCAAAGGTGTGGATGGGGGTGATTCAATAGAGGGCGCTTTCAGAGGAAGTTTGTTCAAGCAAGTGCGTCGTTTGGGGTTGGGGGGGGGGGGCGCCCAGAACCTCCTGTGGCACTGCCAAGCAAATTTTAAGGGTGAGGTTGACTTCTCGAAGACTAGAGGGCGCACTTCGATGCCTTCGGACAAAAATGATCACATTCCTCGCATAATGTGCGGCAGACTGCCCCCTGTATTGCTCATGGCAGGCAACACTAGCCAGTTATATACCTTTTCAAAGATTGTTGATTCTGATCGTCACTTTTGTACATTTTGCTAAGATAAGATTTTGTGATTTTGGATACCACAATGTTTTATAGTGAATACAAAAATGGCGTTCGGATCAACACGCATGGCAAGCACGATTTCAAAAGAGGATTTGCATAATGACGTCATGCATGAATGAAGTGACGGAAATTTTAACTGACAAACTTTGTTCTCAATGCTGAAAGGTCATTATTATGTGACCGCTCTGTGAAAATGGCCCTTATGTCACACAATTAATCTCAGCCGAGGTCCCAAATTCAAGGCATCTGAAAGCACACAACTTGTGCGACAAGGGTGTTTTTCTTCCATTATTCTCTCGCAACTTCGACAAACAATTGAGTCTAAAACTTCACAGGTTTGTGATTTGTTGCGTATTTTTTAAAACCCTAGTTTGTGACCCAGTTCATCTGACGTGATCATAATCTTGGTAACGCTTTATGCAACACGCGCGCAATCCAAAATGGCGGACCATGGATAGAACAGGTCCATTCAAGAGTGGTATTTGGTCATGGGGCTGTATAATGAGGAATTTGCAGTACATGATAGTTCCATTTGGAGATTGAATGCAGACTGTCGTGGAAACAAAATATCTTATGAACGGGAACTCTAGAGAGACACAATAGGAATGTTGAGAACAAAGTCTTTTAGAGGAGTGGTGTTAATTTTATCAGGACACAAATAGGGAGATATAAATAGCTATGGGGATGCACTGAGAATCCATGTGCAAACGTGCAGGCTACATTAATGCGTAGGTTGTGTTGGGATGTACATGTTGGGGATGGGGACGTAATGGACCCTTCCCATGAAATATGCTAACTACATTCACGCATGCGTACAGACCCCGCTGTTTGGCAAACGCCATAGAGTTGTGCACTAAGCAGACGCGCAATCGCGTCTGCATCACGCACCCATTAGCCGTGTACAAAACAGCGCAATGTTCCCTCATTTTGCCAACCAAAACGTTAGTGCGCACGCGCTACGTGCAATTTACATATTTCATGGGAAGGGTCTAGAGCCATCTTGATCCCACACCGTATAGCTTTGTTTCTAAGCACACGGTCGAGCATTCCATGTTGAACAATTAAACAGGATTTGGCTTTCCGGAACGGATATTTGAAACTGCACTTATGGTTGATACGGGCCTACCTGAGGAGCCAATTCATCAATAAAGTTACTGAAATATTTTGTGATTATTAACCAGATTCCGGTGTCACCTACCAATACGGGTCGTGCTGCACACTGACTCGGAAATGGGTATAGTCCCTATCTAGTGGCGTAACTATATGGGAAGGGGTGGGGTCTGTGCATCTTCCTTCCCCATTTAAAATTGGGGCTTTTAGATTAAACAGTTTTAGAAAATGTGTTTTTCGTTTACACGCAGACAAATTTTCATTCGTTTTCGTACACTCTTGTCAGATTAAAGACACTGGATACTATTGGTAATTGTCAAAGACCAGTCTTATCACTTGCTGTATCTCAACATATGCATAAAACAACAAACCTGTACAAATTTGAGCTCAATCGGTCATCGAAGTTGCGAGATAATGATGAAAGAAAAAACACCCTTGTCACACGAAGTTGTGTGCTTTCAGATGCTTGATTTCGAGACCTCCGAGGGAGCCGTTTCTCACAATGTTTTATACTATCAACCTCTCCCCATTACTCGTTACCAGTACGGTTTTTGTGCTAATAATTATTTTATTAAGTAAATAAGCAAGAGGGTCCACTGCCTTGAACTTAACAGTAAACGGCACAACAAGAGTGCTGAAAATTAAAGGGGCTTGAGAAATGCAAACGGAACAATCTACAGGTTTAACTGGCCCGAAATGCCCCTGTTCAACCCATTTATGCCCCATAAAACATTACCCTGTGTGAGGACCCTTTCCAGTCGGTGGGACCGTCGTGTTTGTTATATCAAATTTGCCGTCCTTTATTTACCTAGTTGTCCTTTCGCACGAGGTGCGATTTCGCAACCATACTAAATCTAAGCAAGGGACCCTTGCTAACTGTCGTGTGGACAGCACCGGAATGGAAGTGCTGGAGTTGACAACGTGACGCATATTTTGCATGTTATTTGATCTAAAGCTCTTCACAGTCTACAGGCTCGAGTTGACATTTCTCTAAATGACCGTAACGGGCAATTCAGCAAAGTGGATTTTACCCCGGGAAGGGATACTCGAATACTTTAACTTTGTCATGAGTTAAAATGAATCGACCGATAATCGTTGTTGTCGTCAAGTTTACTAGTTCGTCTTCATTTTCCCTGAAATTGAATACTTGATGTATACACTTGTTAGCAATTGTTATTTTGAGATAAAAACCAAACATTTCTCATTTCCCTTGTCAATGGGGTTGATGGTTATCAAAGACACCTTGGACAACTTTGTTTTTTTACTATAAATAATTGTTAGCATAAAAACTTACTTGGTAACGAGCAACAGAGGGCTGTTGAAAGTGTAAAACATTAATTTTTTAAGACTTCAGGCCTGAAGTCTTTTAGGGCAACTGAAATCACACACTTATTGTGCAACACGGGTGTTTTTTCTTTCATTATTTTATTGCAACTTCGATGACCAATAATTTGAGTCCACACTTTCATAGATTTGTTATTTTATGCATGTTTGGATACGAGTGTGAGAATACTAGTCTTTGACAATTACATAGCTAGTGCCTTTATAATTTCTGCTACTAAGATATATATTTGACCTGCAAATTGATAACATGAACCAACACTGTGATGTAGTGACATTTCAACACCAAAGGGCGAGAACCAACGCTGCTCACCGACTTCTTTTTTGTAACCGTTTTTCTTTTTCAATTTTGGACGCAATCCCGCTGAAGTAAACGGTGCTATCGTTTTTATAGCCTTCATTCATCAACCGAGCTACTGAAATCATCTTTTGGTGCCCGGTTTTTGGGTTCCCCATGAGAGATATCAAATGGGGGGGGGGGATGCACGGCAGCAGAGAACAACCTTGTTATTCTTTTAATGGCTGTGTCTTTCAATGTTAGTGGTTGGACAGAAAATAGTAATCTTGGTTTAAAGACACTGCGTGTCCACCTTTGGTAATTGTCAAAGACTAGTCTTCTCATTTGTTGTATCTCGAACTCAACATATGCACGTGATAACGAACCTGTGAAAATTTGAACTCGATTGGTCGTCGCAGTTGGAAGAAAAGCACCCTTGTCACACGTAGATTTGTGCTTTTAGATGCTTGATTTCGGGACCTAATAATCTAATTCTGAGGTCTCGAAATAAAATTCGTGCAAAATTACTTCTTTCTCGAAAACTACGTCACTTCAGAGGGAGCCGTTTCTCACAACGTTTTATATTATCAGCAGCTCTCCATGCTTTCAAGCTAAAGGCACGATTGTTGAAGAAGCATTGATGCTATACCTGGATCAATCATGGAGGTAGAAATACCTCATGCACAATTATTCAAGCCGTAGGAAATATATGAGGGGAGATCATGACTCAATAACAAACACTAATTTTATGGTGTTCGGGTTGGGTTTTCTTGCTCAGTGCACTGTATTCTGAATAGGGGTTCGAACCAGCCGCTACACACAAAAGCCACCAATTGCGTCATAATGAAGTTAGGTTCGTGGACACTATTGGTAATTACTCAAAATAATTATTAGCACAAACCTTATAATATAGGTAACGAGCTTTGGGGAGAGGTTGGTAGTACAAAACATTGTGAGAAACGGCTCCCTCTGAAGTGGAGCAGTTTTCGAGAAAGAAGTAATTTTCCACGAATTTGATTTCAAAATCTCAGATTTAGAACTTGGGGTCTCGAAACCAAGCATCTGAAAGCACACAACTCCGTGTGACAAGATTGTTTTTTCTTTCATTATTATCTCGCAACTTCGACGACCAATTGAGCTCAAATTGTCACAGGTTTGTTATTTTATGCATAGTTGAGATACAGCAAGTTGGAAGTCTTTGACAATTACCAATAGTGTCCAATGTCTTTAAAGGCAGTGGACACTATTGGTAATTACTCAAAATAATTATCATCATAAAACCTCCTCTGATTACGAGTAATGTGGAGAGGTTGATAATATAAAACATTGTGAGAAATGGCTCCCTCTGAAGTGGAGTAGTTTTCGAGAAAGAAGTAATTTTCCACGAATTTGATCTCGAGATCTCAGATTTAGAATTTGAGGTCTCGAAATCAAGCATCTGAAAGCACACAACTTTGTGTGACAAGGTTTCTTTTCTTGCATTATTATCTCGCAACTTCGTTGACCGATTGAGCTCAAACTTTCACAGGTTTGTTATTTTGTGCACATGCTGAGATACACGAACTGTGAAGACTGGTCTTTGACAATTATCAATAGTGTCCACTGCCTCTAACTAAGACTCTTGTGTAATGGAAAAGCGTTGCATAGCAACAGTTTCAGTATTAAGGTCCTCAGCTAAATCAATAAACCCATCCTTCAAGCTAAACAACACGAATGAACTAATAATGCGTTTGTTTATACGCACCGTGGCCAGGGCATGAGGGCAAAGTATAGGTTTTACAATTTTACAATTAGATCAGAAACGTAACTAGGGCCCAATTTCTATAGCGCTATTTAATGGTAAACAAAAAATTCTGCCAACTAGCAGCAAAAAAGTTACATTTTAAGATGTTAGTTTTTATTGTGTACATACATTCGTATTTCAAATAAAAGACACTGGACACTATTGGTAATTGTCTAAGACCATGCACTCACTTATAAACAATCTGTAAAAGTTTGGGATCAGTTTGTCACCAAAGTTATACGAGAACATATTTGACAGAAAAGTACAAACTTCTGTGCTTTCAGATGATTGAAAAAAGGCTCCAGTGGTCTGAAGTCTTTCTCAGATTCAAACATTTTGGTTAGAAATGATCTCTTTCTCATTAACTACTTCACTTCAGAGGCAATCGTTTCTCACAATATTTTATCAAAAGCTATCCGTTGCTCGTTACCAAGAAAGTTGTTGTGGTATATTTCGAGCTGGTACCAAACGTGGTCTTAACTCTTTGTGAAATCCACCCCAGTGCCTTTAATCAATACATTATTCCAGTTTCCCGAAACGGTAAAATTGAAACTTTACAAAGCATGATACATATCATCTCATTTTAACCAGTGGTAAGGATCTGAACAATATGAAAATGCATTTCCTTAGTAACAACAGTGACTGATTCCTAATGTGACATTAATCGTCTCATTTGGTTATTACAAAGACATCTTTGTTGTCCAGTACATAATACAAATTGAAAGCACATTCAACCATGGTAAAATATGGATGGATGCACGTAAGCAAAATAAGCCCTACCATTATAAAATAAACCATTAGTTGTTGTGCATAATAAATCCCTTGTCATCTTTATTAAAACAAACCTCGATGCAAATTCTAGGGAATTTCTTTCTTCATCAAAAATTACTACGTTAATTCAAAAGTTGGAAAAGTAAACGCAGTTTTGCTATGTGCCCTGTGTGCCCTTTCTTTAAATCAAAAGTTTATTATAAAGGCACTGATGGACACTATCGGTAACTACTCAAAATAATTGTTAGCATAAAAACCTGACTTGGTAACGAGAAATGGAGAGCTTTTGGTAGTATAAAACATTGTGAGAAACGGCTCCCTCATGAAATTTTTTGAGAAAGAGGAAATTTTTCACTCAATTAATAGAAAAAGATTTCAGACCTATTGGGCATCTGTATATAAACTTACAAATAGGCACACAAATTTGCGCAACAATGTTTTTTCCCCTTTTGTCATTTTGTGCATATTTTAAGAGTTACTGGTCTTTGACAATTAGCAATTTATTTTCGATACCTGTCGCTTATTGCCATTGCACTATGCTGTGGAATGGAAGGTCAGCGGATCCTTGTAAAAAAAATTGTATTTGATAGATTCGTGTAAAATATTTCCATATTTTTGCCGTGAGTGCAGTTAATGCTTAGCCCATAAAGGATTCTGCCATTGTCAAGCACTGCAATTATATACCTTTTTGGTTTGTGAGCAGTTTTATGTTGCTTTTGTTTGGCTGCTGGTAATTCTTCGATGTTTAACACACATAGTGTTGTCTCTGAATGTATTTGGAATTTGGACATAATTATTTCACAGCAAATCAACAGCAAACTCAACCTACATAACCAAAACACTAAGCCAGGTCAACCTGTAGTCTATAGGCATATTATGCTACTATATATGTAACCAATGCCATCTTGTGCTTCACAACCGTTACCATAGCAACGCAATAGCTTCATCGCCATGCTCCGCAAAGGTCTGGTGACTTGACATTATTAACACCCTGACGTCTGCTAACTAAAAATGATCTCTTTGCGCACACTTTATATACACGTAGTTCAAACAACGGTTATTCGTTTACTCAATTTAGTGATGTAAAATCAGGGACAGCAAGTTGTAGATATTCTTTTTATGAACCCCCCCCCCAAAAAAAAGGCACTAATTAACGAGAAATTATCAGAGGGAAAACATGTAAAGGTCAGCTTTACGCTTTACTAGTCGTTGCACAAATAGTCCCTCGAAATTTTGTGATTTTTTTTTACCTCGTTAATAACTCACACGGTCTGCTAATTTGTGGAGTCAACAATTTGGTTCTACAAAAGTGGCAGAGTGTAATTAGTTCACGAAGTGGAAGAACATTTCACGATCTCGATAGATAGCTGTGAATCATTGTATTCTAACTGTACACCTATGATAGTTGTCAAAGACCAGTCTTCTCACTTGGGTGTAATTCTACCAAAACACCCATTGCATTGCCTTAAAGGCAGTGGATACTATTGGTAATTAGTTACTCAAAATAATTCTTAGCATAAAACCTTACTTGGTAGCGAGTAATGGGGGAGAGGTTGATAGTATAAAACATTGTGAGAAACGGCTCCCTAGTTTTCGAGAAAGAAGTATTTCTCCATCGAATTTGATTTCGAGACCTCAGATCTAGAAATTGAGGTCTCAAAGTTTGTTTTTCTTCTTTCATTACTATCTCACAACAGTTACTTCGACGACCAATTGAGCTCAAACTTTCCCAGGTTTGTTATTTTATGCATATGTTGAGATACACAAAGTGAGTAGACCGATCTTAGACAATTACGAATAGTGTCAACTGCCTTAATTCATATTTTTTGGAAAAAACAAGTGATACCTTTTTCCATAATCGCAGTATGTCGAAGTGAAATGTTTCTAAAAATGCATTATATCTTAAGCTGCGTATGTAGTTAATACACACGTGAGTTTTTACTGCCATTCATTTTCAATCATTACCAGATTAATGTTCTTTAAATCTTAGCTAATTATCCCTAAACAATAGTGAAGAAATTTCCACAGAAGATGTACTGAAAACGTTCAATTATAATAAGCTGTGCAACCCGCACGCAAATTCGACACTTTATGGCAACCTTGAATTCCCAGGTACGTTGCTACAGTGTGAAGGAAACAAAACCGCGCATTTTCACGGTATTTTACGCGAAACTTCCGGTAATTCGTAGTCTGTTTTGTAACAGACACAATATTGGCTTCATTAGTCGACAAAAAGATCTGCAACAGCGTTGGAATGGAATGAAACAAAAGTGTGTTGATTTAATTCGCTGACAGAGAGGCTATCTTCTAGGACGACATTGTTTCTTAATGATTAGCCATTGCGGTTCGACGTGGATTCAACCAATCATCACCTCGAGTCTAATTTATCGATCGAATCACATTTTGGCGCTAAAACCTTCATCGCCGACGGCTTTTTCATGATTACAATTTAAAGGGACTGTGGGCATTTTTGATACCAGTTACTAAAAATATTTGTTAGCATAAAACCTTACTTGGTAACGAGCAATGGAGAGCTGTTGATAGTATAAAGCGTTGGAGAAACGGCTACCTCTGAAGTAACGTAGTTCATTTTTGTTTCCAGTGTATATTTCGAAGAATCTCCACCCACCTATCGGAAGCCATCCTTACAATATTTCCCATTACTTAACTCATTATAATATTGCTTAGGTTGTTTTTTTGCTTCATTTAATTTTGGAGGTCGATGGTTGAGAATTTGTTTTACCATGGCAACCATTTGGTTGGCTGATGTGGCGTTAAAACGATTATCAAATCGTTTGGAGTATTCCAAAATACGGAGCCAATCAGCGCAAAAAAAGTAGTGAAATTCTGCTGTCTGCTGTCTTATTATAGTGTGTGCTCCCCTTAAAATATGTATATGTTTTTAATTTCTTTGCAAAAAATAAAAAAACAAATAAATAATCCTAGAAGTGGCACCCCTGTCTAGTACCCAAAGTTCATTTTACATACACCACACTGTATTGTAGTTAATTGTAGAGCACCAGACTTCCTTTGTCCTGACACTGACCCTGTGCTTGGACAAGGGACACAAAGTCTGTATAGCTTTTAATACAAATATAGCTAGGTTTTAGCTCTATGATAAAATTAACTAAAACATGTATAGTGAACTTTGGGTGCAAGACAGGGGTGCCACTCCTAGGACTGTTTGTCAGAACAGCAGAATTTCACTCCCTTACATCACAAAACAAGCAATATTTGACTGCATACAGCCACGTCACCTCCTGATGCAATATTTACCATCCGTGATTAATTTCTAGACGAGACACTGTTGATAGTTTTCGTTAAATATTATTTTGTTGACCACTCGTTAAATCATTAAACTCTAAACTTGAGAGGAATTTATTTTGTAATCCATCAAAGCGAAATTGATGGATGTCGACTTTAAGAGTCAAAATACATTGCCAAATAAATAAAACACATACATCAAAGGCACTGGACACGTTTGGTTATTACTGAAAATATTTTCTAGCATAAAAACTTACTCTTGGCAATGACCAATGGAGAGCTGTTGATAGTATAAAATCTTGTGAGAAACGGCGCGCGCTCCCTCTGAAGTAATGTAGTTTTTGACAAAGAGTTAACTTCTCACTCAAACATTAACTAGAAACTAGAGTACCGATCCATATGTATTTAATGTTTATGGGTTGTGAATACTTAAAGACATTGGACACTATGTGTGTTAACATGCGGATTAATGTGACTCCGATCACTAAGAAAATAACTTGAATGTAAAACGTATTTCTTATAGCTTGAAAGGGGGTATAGAGTTTAAAGACACTTGACAATTGGTAATTACTCAAAATAATGTTTAGAATACAAGCTTATAAATAATTGGTAGCCAGCAATGGAGAGCTGTTGATAGTAAAAAACATTGTGAGAATCGGCTCCCTATGAAGTAACGTACTTTTGGAGAAAGAAGTAACTCTCACTAAAGTATTTGAATTGAGTTCGAAACCTCATTTTTAGGTCTCGAATTTAAGGCGTCTGAACGCACACAGCTTGTTTGACAAGGTTTTTTTCTTCTTCTAATCTCTCGCAATTTCGACGACCAATTGAGTTCAAATTTGCACAGGTTTGTTATTTTATGCATATCTTGAGATAAACCAAGAGAGAAGACTGGTCTTTGACAATTATCAAATGTGTCCAGTATAATTGTGTCCAGTGCCTTCAAGTGAAAATATTATGAATGATAAAATAAAAAAGTCACAAAAACATGTGAAATTTACGTGTTGAGCAAAACAGCAAAAACACTGTCATACAAAAATGTCAAACCTGTCTATGGCGACAGTGAATACCAACCGCATCTCTGGCCGCAGCACACCAACGTAAATTTTAATTTTCACTGGACCCTCGGAAATCTAAATAAACTCAGGCATGAAGCGTTTTTACAATTCTAATGTTTTGGGGTCCCCCCCCATACGATTACTTTAAAATGATTCCTTTCTCAAAATACATTATACACTTTTTAAAACCGCCGAAGTGCTTCTTTACGCCGTAAGTTTTTGTGGCTATCAATTTTTGTGGAGTATTTACCAATCTCTGACTCTTTAATTATTAAAACAGTATCATTTTCATTAGCAATAAGGTTTGTATTTTTAAGTGTATATAAAAAAGAAAAACTGCTCACTTATGTTGTTGCTTTTTCAAGTATAAATTTTATCTTTTCATCCCATGACCAAAGCTCGATATTATGAGTCATTTCTAATGAAGACTTTGAAAAATGTCCCATCAAAAATCACACCATTCATGCGCGCAACAGCCGACATTGATACGCTGGAATCAATCAACCCTCTTTTGTCGGTCTCTCTGGTGGTTTAAAACATCAAATTTCATTTAGCAGAAAATAGTGCTTAAACCAATTTTGCTAAGCAAAAAAACTACGTTACTTTTAAAGGGAGCCGTTTCCCACAATGTGTTTATACTATCAACAGCTCGCCATTGCTCGTTACCAAGTACGTTTTTATGCTAACGTACAACTAGTCTGAGTAGTTTCAAATATCAACAGCTCCACATTGCTCATTACCAAGTACGTTTTTATGCTAACAATTATTTTGAGTAATTAATGTCCGGTGCCTTTAACAAGAAACCTCTGATTAAAGTGCTTTATAATATCCTCTGGGTAGGAAAGTAAAAAGACTTTTTTCCCCAATACGAACATTACATCACGATCACACACAAACCTGTGCAAACACACCTGTCGGGTTGAATATACAAAAGCAACATATTACTTTTTGTCCAAATTGATGGTTTATTCATCACAAAATATTCCATGGCAGCCGACCCAAAGGCTTAATCTGGTGGACATTTTCTGAATCAAGCCGAAAAGGTAAAAAGGAAAGCTAGTAGACAATGCAGAACAAAATAAAGAATAATAGTAAAAGTTCACAGGGCACAAGAAGAAAACATTCAAAATGCAAAGTTCCTGTTTTTGCCGTTTGCCAACTCTGTTTCGTATAGTTCTATAAGTAGTTGGTTTTAAAGAAACTTGAATAAAATTCCTCCTCCAGGAAAAACAATATTATGCAAACGAGGCATTGTGAGAACCTTTTCCTTTATGTTATATTTAAAGACAGTGTACACTATTGGTAATTGTCAAAGACTAGTCTTCACAGTTGGTGTATCTCAACATAATATTTTATGCATAAAATAACATACCGTTGAAAATTTGAGCTCAATCGGTCATCAAACTTGCGAGATAATAATGAAAGAAAAAACACCTTTGTTACACGAAGTTGTGTGCTTTCAGATGCTTGATTTCGAGACCTCACCTTCTAAACTTGAGGTCTCGAAATCAAATTCGTTGAAAATTCCTTTTTTCTCGAAAACTATGTCACTTCAGAGGGAGCCGTTTCTGACAATGTTTTATATCATCAACCTCTCCCCATTACTCGTAATCAAGAAAGGTTTTATGGTGATAACTATTTTGAGTAATTACCAAATAGTGTCCACTGCCTTTAACTACATGTACAACATTTCAAATATTCTCCTGAAGACGAGTTCGAAACGTCGAGACCACACCGGCTCTTTTCAGACCAAACACTCCCACAAAAGAGATTTTACCTTTTTTTTATTTTTATTTATTTGTTTTCCACGGAGGAATTTTTTTATTCACACTTAAGATTGTAACATTGTTGTACCCGCAAGTTACTGTTTATTTATAGTTTTCTCTTATTTCAAACATTGTTGTAGCGTAGTTTCGAAGTTGTTATTAATATTCGATTCTTCATATTAGCTGAGCCATAGCTAGGGCGACATGTTGGTTATCCGCCATTTTGTCTTCCCACTTGATTTGCAAAACCACCCTGCCGCTGCCGCTGACATGCGGAAACACGCACACACTTTTTATAAGGGATGAAATAAAAAAGTTGATAAGCGTTCCCATGGTGATGACCTCAATTTGTTGGTAGCAACCGATGAACTAAAACGGCGCCTTCTAAAGCACCCGGTTGCCATGGGAACGTTGATGGTTATTAATGTAAGTACCAGAGAGGTATTATAATAGGGTAGGCGGAGGGCGAGGGGGTAACCTTGTCCCCATCAGTATAAAACAACACTGATGGCTGATAGTGTATTTTTTGTTTTGTCAACGTCCGTTATTTAATTTACGATGTTTGTTCTTGGCGATTTTCTTTTGTTTGGTAGTTCTAGACTCAAATGACAACGCCGGTAATTTCACTCTCACATTTTGTCTTGTAACAACGGACTATGTTCTCGTTTGTCTAATGTCTCTGATAGTAACGGACATTGTTTGCAAATTCTAATGGTGTGCTTAAACTTAATTACTTTGACATATATCACGCTCTGGAAAATTTAACAGCCAAAATTGATGGTTCTTATTATACAGATTCGTGTTAAAAGAAGAGGAATTTTTAATACAAATGGGTTAGAGATTTAACAAACTCCACAATATAATAAAAAAGGATATTATAATTATACTTTGTAAGCATTGAGAAGAAAATAAAATAACAATTTGATGTTTAAACTCAATCGTTCATTGCTCGCAATTGGAGCCAATATTACATTTTATTTGGTTTCCCAAAACTATAAAAATACCAGAGTTGATTGATATTTTGTGATTCCATTGGTTTCAAACCGGTAAAAACCGGTATCGCTATATTTGTATCATAGAATAACAACAAACAAAATGGGTGAACATTGTGATAAATCAATAACTGTAATCATGTTGCCAGCCTCTCATAAGTAGCAGGTTGTCCCATAAATTCAGCTGTACATTTATATTGATAAACAAGATGTGTTAAGCTTTCAAACATTGTGGAGGACAGTTTATCTGTGTTGCGATCCTTCAAGGATACGTAAGAATTTCTTAACGCCATGGCCCTTTTCGAATCCACGGCTTCGGCTCCTGATTCGGCTCAGGCTTGCTTGGCCCGCGGTTATTTTGACAATATTGTGCGTGCTTTGCGTATACGCACTCAGGGCTTCAGACGAGAGAACGGAGCCTGAAGCCGAATCTAAGGCCGAAGCCGTGGTTTCGAAAGCGGCCTATGCACTTGGTTGTGGCTATCAGTCTCATACAATACGTGGTATCGATTTATGAACGTTGCACAGAATCGCTGTCTTAATTAAGGGAAGAATTGACCCCTAACCGTTTCTCCTTAACTCCACAGTTTACTGAACACAAACAATGAGATTAATTAGTATTATTTGAAGTCTCATCGCTGAGTATTGATGTAAGAAATCTGGAAAATTTATCAGCGTTGATTGAATGAGCTTTGATTCAATGACAATTAAATTGGTTGTGCAATATTTAGTGTATGGTGAAAACAAACCTACAGGTCTTTAAAAATGTCTCCACATTTTTACCATTAGGTCCTCTTGGTTGGTAAAAAAATAGTACAACTCATAATAATACCGACGTCTTATATAGCGCCATAATTACCGCGGACACGATTGCATATTATAATAATAATTGTTAATAATTATTGTTATATAATAATAATAATAATTAACAACTACATTTGTATAGCGCATAATATGAATAAACATCTCTATGCGCAAAAGTCTCATATGCAAAAGTGCACGGAGAGGACAGTATTGCATGGCGGACACAATTGCATCTGACACCCCCACTACAACTGCAGCTGATTTTAGACCCCCTCTTTACTATTTAATAAAAAATGCACATCTTACAAACACGGTTTAGGGCTACGGTTATTTCCTTTATTAACAGCAGCGAGTTCAAAAGCCTATAGAAACAAACAGATACACCAGCAATAAGTGACGATGTCGGCTCAATAACATCTGCCTTGATGAAACCGGACTGAATTATTGATCTTTTGTTCAGGATCAAAAAGCTTAACGGCAATTGTGCAGTGTGCGTCTTATAGCAAGACAAGGAGGTTGAACCGTATAATGTTTCATGTGCCAACATGCTGTCATTTTTGTATGACATTTTTAGAACTGTATTGTGACGTCAAGCACTTTTCTTAGAATCTGTAACCTCAACCGTAGGATGTCTGCCTCGACATAAAATGCATTATACGAAGCAAGGCGGGAGTCGCATGCAGTTATGTCCTCTATGCAATACTACCCGGAGACGGTTTTGCATATGCAATCGTGTCCGCCCGGACGCTGCTGCATAATGCAATTGTGTCCGCCCGGACACATTTCCATATGCAGTTGTGTCCGCCCCCGTGCAAAACCGTCCTGGCAGTAAATTAAACGCCATTGGTCGACAGAACACATACGCCATGTTGTTTACAAGCTAAGTGCATGTCAAGAATGACATGGGAAATTTTCGACCGTTGGGTATTCGCTGCAATCATTTAATACGTGAATATTCATGCTGCATATACGTAGGTTCAGTGCATGCACGCTCGCTTACGCGCGCACATACATGTATAATTATGTACATGTCCGCCGGACGGTTTTTGCATAGCCCCGGACACGATTGCATATGCAAAAGTGTCCGGAGCTGACAGTATTGCATGGCGGACACAATTGCATCTGACACGAGCAATAAAGACATCAACAAGTTGCCATTCATTTCGCGCCAACACCGTTGAATTGTTTTACAGTGCATTTTAAAACTGGGCGCCATCGTTAACTTGTAACTATTTAGACTTTATAAAATTGTTTACAGAGCCTTATTTATAACTAGGTTCCATTTAAAATTTGTAGAATCTATTGTGAGTTTTGGGACGAACACAAGGACGGTAAAAGTTGCTTTCTTTACAAAAGAGCAGACTCACATATCATAGATTCAAGGTGTGAAATTTGTATGCATGTGAGTTATTACTTATAATTAGAGAATAATGTTACTTTTGTTAAATATTTTTTATGACAATTTAAAGTGTATTGTCACGGACAAACCAAGTTTTCCTCAGCATCTTTATATCAAACGTAGAATTTATGCCTCGATATGAAGTGCATCATTGAAGCAAGGTGGGCATTCATTTCACGCCAACGTGATGAATTGTTTTGCGCTGCTTTTTAAAAATGGCCGCCGTCGTTAATTTATAGCTTTTGAGACTTTGTAAAAAATGTTAGGCTTCATTCTTTCATCGTTTGTGACTAAATCAAGGAAGGTAAACATTGCTTTCTTCAAATGGCATACTGTAAATTCAATGTGTGAACATGGCATGCACGTGTGTTATTACTGATTGTTTACGAATAACCTAATAATGTACAGGCGATACCCTATATACGTTGGTTGCTGTGAGGTTTCCATTGTTGATTAATGACAATGACATACAAAAACACATCAACCTTTGATGTTGGTAGAAAGTGTGAGAGTCACAAAGAAGAGGGGGTGGGGGAGGATAAGGCGTGGGCTTGCACCCCTATAATGTCATCAGCTGTCTCTCAACTCAATTCACAGATTATTATAATAATACAAAGCATTTATGAAGAGCTCCTATATAATTAACCAGAGAAGGCAACACAGCGCTTAAAGACACTGGACACCTTTGGTAATTGTCAAAGACCAGTCTTTTACTTGGTGTATCTCAACATACGCATGAAATAACCAACCTGTGAACATTTCAGCTCAGTTGGTCGTCGAAGTTGTGAGATAACTATGAAAGAAGAAACACCATTGTCACACAATGTTTTATACCATCATCCTCTCCCCCATTACTCGTTACAAAGTAAGGTTTTATGCTAATAATTATTTTGAGTAATTACCAATAGTGTCCACTGCCTTTAACGCAAACTGAGCGACAAGCTGAAAGGGTTATTACAGAATGGGCAAAATACATGAATAATAAGGTGGTGCTGTCAGGGTTTTAAATTGTTGTCAACTAATATAGAAACACAATTTTGTTTCGGTTATAAATTTTATTTAGCATCTGAAACTAGTTTTGTTCTGTTTTGAAAATGCAAACTGGGCATTCACATATCACCAACGACATTTCTAAAGATCTGTTGCCGGGTAGATTTTGTTCTTTTTTATTTTACTAGCACGGAGTAGATTTTCGGACTTCGGGAGATAATTCTCAGTTCTGAAAAGAACATGTCCAAGCTACAAAAATATTAGGTGATAACCATTTTGAATTTAGTAAAAAGACAACGAACGTAATATGCAATATTTGAATCCGTGTTGCAAATTAAATTGTCTGTCCCTAGAGGTTCGGGCACAAAAGCATTGTATGCCTCTATTCGGCAATACTTAAAAGTTGTCTTTTCGCGAATTATTTTTGTTAATAACATGTAGGGAATGCTATAATATTTCATAATGTAGTATTAAATTGTTAACATTGTACTTTTGTTTCCCCTTTTTTCGGACAATAAAAAAGCAAAACAATAAAACAAGCACAGGCCGTCCAGGGAAGGGCAAACGTAAAAAAAACTGTCATCAAAAAGATGTGCCCTCCCAGACCTAGCTCATAAAAAATACACATTATATACTATACGTTAAACATTCTACAGTAAAATTTTAAACAAAAGGTGGCAAGTTTCAAGCAATAATACAAACGATATACACAAGGTACTTAATCAAAATGTCCATAGATTCACACCAAACCTACAGGGCCCGAAGACAATGACAGTCAAAAGCCTCCCCGAAATACCACTAACCGAGAAACTGCAGCCCCTGAGAAATGAGTAAAAACAAGTCACAAAACATATTTCGTCTCAGTGAGATGAACATTATTTTAGCACGCAAAGACCCATCTTAGCTATGAATGATTTCCTCTTAAAAATACTGGACATTTTTGCTAAATGTCAAAGACCAGTCTCCTCACTTGGTGTATCTCAACATATGCATAAAATAACAAACTTGAAATTTGAGCTCAATTGGTCGTCGAAGTTGCGAGATGATAACGAAAGAAAAAACACCGTTGTCACACGAAGTTGTGTGCTTTGAGATGCTTGATTTTGAGACCTCAAAATCTAATTCTGAGGTTTCGAAATACAATTCAAATACTAAATTCAAATGTTTTGGTGGAAAATTGCTATTTCTCGAAAACTACGTTACCTCAGAGGGAGCCGTTTCTCACAATGTTTTATACTGTCAACAGCTCTCCATTTGTTGTTACCAAGTAAGTTTTTATGCTGACAATTATTTTGAGTAATTACTAATAGTGTCCACTGCCTTCAAAACGAAAGAGAGATTTTAATTTAACCCAGTTGGTGGGGTCCACCACTTTTTGAACAAAAATCGTGGCTCAGACAAGAACCGCTTCTTTAAAAATTCCCAAACGTAGTTCATTCGTTATGGATCAATGATCTTCACTGAACCATTGTCTCATTACTTACATAGAAATGTCACCAACATTATCGTTTGATTAAAGGCACTGTAGACACTAATGGTAATTACTCAAAATAAACGTTAGCATAAAAACGTGCTTGGTTATCGACATTGGAAAGATTTTGATTGTATAACACGTTGTGAGAAACGTCTCCCTCTGAAGTAACGTAGTTTTCGAGAAAGAGGTAATTTCTAACTCAGATAAAAGACTTCAGCTGGAGCCTTTTAGTATGCATCTGAAAACACACAAAGTAATGAAACAAGTGTGCTTTTTTTTCTTTGTTCTCTTGCAAACTCGATGGCCAACAATTGAGCCCACATGTTCGCAGGCTTGTTATTTAATGCATACATTTGGACACGCTAAGTGAGAATACTGATCTTTGACAACTACCAAACGTGTCCAGCCGTCGATTTCACAAAGAGTTAGGACGAGTAACTCGTCCTAACTTAGGATTAAACTTAAGGTCTGCATGCTACAGTGCAGGGTTGGGACTCGTCCTAAGTCCTAAGATTAATCTTTAGTCAAGAAGAGTTTTGTGAAATCGGCGGCAGTGCCTGCAAAACAATCCGTTATAAGTATGAAGTTTATTGTTTGTGTTTGCAGTAAATGATAGGAATATCTACGGTTTTGAATATTAATGTGCGTTATTGTCTGATGACTACTACCAATAGGCCAATACTGACTGGTGGGGCGATATGTGTCGCGGTGATCGGGCGCATTTTTTCTTCTTCTGATGTTTAGAATTTCAATTCTAAAAATACTTCTGATTCTTTTTTTAAGGATTCACTTTTTTTTTTAAATCGATTTAGAAGAAAAGCAGTTCCCATTGAACGACACTATGACAGTGCCAATTTTGATGTACAGAAACAAATTTGCGATCGGGGCCAGCTAAAATGGATGACACAGTGCTAATCCAACATGGCGTACATTTTAGTCTCCCTGTTGATTAAATAACAATTTCCCTGACAACAAACTGCCGTATCGATCGACAGCCTTGGCTGATAGTGATACAGGCCTACGTGCAACCAGTATAAGACTGCGGTCTTCACCGCCTGTGCATTATAAGCTTGGGATTTTTTTTTTTTTTAACCAAAATAAAACTCAGAATCAGATTTATATTCAATCTGGATGCTCTTTAATTTACAAAAAACATTATTATTAGTATATTACATCCCTTCTGATTTTCGTCAGAATTTTGAAAAAAAATATTTTGCTAAAAATCGCCTTTGGTTTTTTCCAATTTCTGAAATCAAAATCATGATGATAGACAATTTTCAGGCGACAAAATGAACCATTTGCCAGTGTTTTCACTTCTACGAAACACCGATTTTGGTGCAGATAATTAGTATAAAACATTGTGAGCCAAATTTGTGCAACAAGGGTGCTTTTCTTTCATTATTCTCCTGCAACTTTGATGACCAAGTGAGTAATTTTGTTAAATTTATTTATTGTGTGCATATGTTGAGATACACCAAGCCAAGTGAGGATTGGGATCCTTGGTACTTACCAAAGGTGTCAAAAGCATTTTAAAAAAGAGAAAAAAATAAAATTAAAAATCTTTCATAAATTTAAAGACAAACATTGTTAAACGTAGGGTAAAAGTTAACAACCTTAACCGGAAACGGCCATTAACAAACCAGAATCAGTTCTATTCTCCGAGGAAGAAGAAGCAAAAAACCCACAGAAACCCCCCCCCCCCAGAGAAAAACAACAAAGGAATAGAAGAGGTAAGTTTCTGTTTCATGACTATAACCATTTGACTACAGTTCTCATGACAATAGGCTGAATAATTTAAAAACAGTGAAAACTGTTGAACCGAAACCAAATGGTTGTTAACTGTGGAACAGTGTTGACTATTAAACAGAAGTATCACATTAGGTTGTAAGATGATTATTATGCACAACACTTGATGATGGAACTCCATCATCTTAAAGTTCCGGAAATATTGATCAGTGAGGTTTGGGACTAATAATAATAATAATAATGGAAATTTATATAGCGCCTATCCATGTAAACATGCTCCTGGGCGCTGAACAATTAAAAGAAAACATATTAAAATCCATACAATTGAAACACCCAATAGAAAATACAGTTAACATGTAATAAATGCAGATTTTGTAAAAAGACAACGAACGTAATATGCAATATTTGAATCCGTGTTGCAAATTAAATTGTCTGTCCCTAGAGGTTCGGGCACAAAAGCATTGTATGCCTCTATTCGGCAATACTTAAAAGTTGTCTTTTCGCGAATTATTTTTGTTAATAACATGTAGGGAAGGGAATGCTATAATGTTTCATAATGTAGTATTAAATTGTTAACATTGTACTTTTGTTTCCCCTTTTTTCGGACAATAAAAAAGCAAAACAATAAAACAAGCACAGGCCGTCCAGGGAAGGGCAAACGTAAAAAAAAACTGTCATCAAAAAGATGTGCCCTCCCAGACCTAGCTCATAAAAAATACACATTATATACTATACGTTAAACATTCTAAAATTGCAGTAAAATTTTAAACAAAAGGTGGCAAGTTTCAAGCAATAATACAAACGATATACACAAGGTACTTAATCAAAATGTCCATAGATTCACACCAAACCTACAGGGCCCGAAGACAATGACAGTCAAAAGCCTCCCCGAAATACAACTTACCGAGAAACTGCAGCCCCTGAAATGAGTAAAAACAAGTCACAAAACATATTTCGTCTCAGTGAGATGAACATTATTTTAGCACGCAAAGACCCATCTTAGCTATGAATGATTTCCTCTTAAAAATACGTGTAATAAATGCAGATTTTGTACACAACAATCAATGATTAAAAAACACTGAGAATAAACCCTAGTTACAAAAACTGGAATTGCTACAGAGAATACAAAAATATATGTACATGTACTTGTACTTAGTGGTTTAAAAAAGTACGCTTAAAAAGATTTGTCTTAAGGCCAGCCTTGAAGGTATCAACATTACTGGCTTCCCTAAGTTGCTTAGGAAACTGGTTCCACAGTTACAGGGCCAATTACAGAGAACATCCTATCACCTGCAGAAACCAGCTTCGCTCTGGGGCGGATCAACAGAGTAACATCACTAGCAGAACGAGTAGATCTAACGACAGGCATAGTAGCAACAAGATCGTACAAAGGGCAAAGACCATTTAAGCATTTAAAAATTAACAAACACACCTTAAAAATAATCCGATACCTGACAGGAAGCCAATGTAACTGGACTGGTTCGAAGGCAACGGAAACGTTTGGTTATTACTCAAGATAAATGTTAACATAAAACCTCACTTGGTACTGAGCAATGGGGAGCTGTTGATAGTATAAAACATTGTGAAAAAAGTTTCCGAGAGAGAAGTAATTTCTCAGCAAAATATTTGAATCTGAGAACGACCTGAAGCCTCTTCAGCATCTGAAAGCATACACATTTTTTCTGTAAAACAAGGGTGTTTTTTATTTCAGCATTTTCTTGTAGATTCGATGACCAATTGGGTCCAAATGTTCACAGAGTTGTTGTTTCACGCATAATGTGGGGCAACACCAATACTGGTCTTTGACAATTACCCAAGGTGTCCAGTGCATTTAAAGACAGAAGACACTATCGGTAATTGTCAAAATCCAGTCTACTCACTTGGTGGATCTCAACACATGCATAAAATAACAAACCTGAGCTCGATTGGTCGTCGGAGTTGCGAGATAACTATGAAAGGAAAAACAGCCTTGTCACACGAAGTTGTGTGCTTTCTGATTTCGAGACCTCAAATTCTTAACTTGAGGTCTCGAAATCAAATTCGTGGTATATTACTTCTTTCTCGAAAACTACGTCACTTCAGAGGGAGCCGTTTCTCACAATGTTTTATACTACCAACCTCTCCCCATTACTCGTTACCAAGTGATATATTATGCTAATAATTATTTTTAGTAATTACCAATAGTATCCACTGCCTTTGAATAGTATGTACAAATGAACTTTGAAGTGTATACATCTTATACAACATTAAAATTGTGTGTAATTACGTGAATGTCATCTGGAGGTTGCTCTCTGTGCCGACATTTCGTGCATGCTAATTTTTCGGCATTTATTTATCGGCATGTATTGCTTGGTACTCAAAAATCTGTTCTCCAATACATTTTTAACTAAGTATTTACAAAATGACCTGATGCTGAGTCAATAATTTGTAAAATAAAAGCGCAGAAAAGGGGCTTGATACATAAAAGGGCAGATAATGAACATGCAATGCAGTGACAGAATGTATTAACCTCATCTACTTAGCTGTTACACTTTTCTATCCTATTACCAATAGGTAATTTATAACGACCGAATTCTATAATATTTGTTTGCAACCTAAAAAAAAACAACACCCTGAAGTGATCTGGGGACAAATTAAGCTTGTATCCACCACCGAAGCTCAAAAAGGGCAGGTTTTTTTCCCCATGCCATCCGCATTTCTATACCAACCACTGGTTGCAATAAAACCTGCGCCACAACCAAGCGGACGTTCCCTATTGGTCAGCCGCCTTTCGAGGCTAATTAAACTTCAGCCAATCAGAAACGTCCACCTTAGGGGTTTAGTGCCGCAACAAGTGGTGACGTAGTATCTGCTTGCTGCCTCACACCGCACCCCGCTGATGCAAAATTCTTTCAGCTCTCGCCTGCGATGTTTTCTCCCCCAGCCATATCTGCCGCGCGGTAAATATGCGAAGGACGGACAATTGGTCGTTTATGAGCGAAGTAAATACATAAAGAACATTTCCAGATTTTTCAAACTGCCAACAATTATATCTCAAAGCTCACGATAGACACAGAAGCTAACAGCAGGGGACTGTGGTTTTTTTCGAGAGCTTGATTTTAAGAAGTGGAATCCGTTTGAACTAAGGAGTCAAAACTTGTTCTTGCGATAATGGCGGGAGAGTGTGGTCGCTCGTACTTGTTACTGCTGGTAAGTTTCTGAATTCAAATTTTCCTTTTTTTTCTTTTTAAACAGATTTCTTTGCAAATTGAGAAACGAACGGGGGCAACATAATCTTTTGCAGGTTTTTGTGGTTACTCTCTTTATTTTAGTTTCATACACTCTATTCGACGATTTTTGTTTTGCAAAATATCAGCCCCCCAAAAGATGGACAGACGCAAAGTTCCAGTTGAAAATTTACATGACGTCAAAATACGACAGAATTGGAGCGCAGTTCTTTTATCAACACTATGTATGTAATTTGGGGCAACCATTGTGCGTCATTTATATACACTTCCCCAACGTTTTTGTAATATCTAAGAAAGATCGATAAAAAAAAACTCTGTCAATTTTGTAAAATTACAATTTCAAACTGGTAAGTGCTGAAACAGTAACTGTTTTCCATTGTGTGCTGTGACAGTGGTAGTGACTTCGTCAATTATGGTTCTACGATCGCAAACGATCAAACTCGAAATGCGTGAGGCCGGGAAGCCTTTGTGCTCGACGAAATACAATGCCTACAAATATGCGTTAAAATGTTGAATAATTTTCACCTTAATTATATTATTTACGTCTAGACTATTCACGCAGATCGTCAATGAAATTATGACTCTCACACACGGCCCATCGTGTGTCAGGCATCGTGCGTATAGACTTGTTGATTTACCACTGAATGCCAATCAGGCGAGAGAGTAATAGTTTGAACAATGTAATTATATAACCATTGTGTGTTGATTATTCGCACTAAAAACAAAAAACACTGGTCCTAGGTCGGCAATCAGCGAGAGACAGGAACTTCATATCACAGACATAATTGTTTTATAATTTTAAAGGCACTGGACACTATTGGTAATTGCTCAAAATAATTTTAGTCATACATTTTTGTCTAACATGTTTCTTCTTCGCCAAACTCACCGTCCAGGACTCCGTTTTTCTTCCGATAAAACTCAGCTTATGAATCTAGATTAACTCATGGCAAACACGCCTTCTTACACTCTGCTGCTGAACTTTGGAACAATCTCCCAATTAATATCAAAAGAAGAAAGAAAATACAACTTATCTCTTTCGTAAATAATAGATTAATGATTTGTTTCTTGCAAGTTTTATTTATGTATTTTGCATCTGAAAGCACACAAAGTAATGCAACAGGGGTGTTTTTTCATTCATTATTCTCTTGCAAATTCGATGATCAATTGAACCTAAATTTGGACAGGTGTGTTATTTTATGCATGTTGGGATACACCAGGTGAGAATACATGTCTTTGATAATAACAAAACGGGTCAAGTACCTTTAAGAGGCGCTCTGTAAACAAGTAATCATTTCTGACGGTTAATTTCTTAAATGGTATAAGGTCGGTCGGGTTTTAGTTTGGGTAAAAATTACGTCGTGGTTGCTTAAAGACACTGGACACTATTGGTTATTGTCAAAGACTAGTCTTCTCACTTGGTGTATCTCAACATATACATAAACTAACAAACCTGTGAAAATTTGAGCTCAATCGGTCGTCTAAGATGCGAGATAATAATGAAAAGAAAAAAAAACACTTGTCACACGAAGTTGTGTGCTTTCAGATGTAAGTTGATTTCGAGACCTCATCTAATTCTGAGGTCTCGACATCAAAATTCGTGAAAAATTACTAATTCTCGAAAACTACGTCACTTCGGAGGGAGCCGTTTCTCACAATGTTTTATACTACCAACCCCTCCCCATTACTCGTTACCAAGAAAGGTTTTATGCTAATAATTATTTTGAGTAATTACCAATAGTCTCCACTGCCTTTAAAAGTATAATGTCGGACGGGTTTTAGGTTGGGTAAAAATTATGTTGTGGTTGCTTAATGTGTCGTGGGTAAAAAGGCGAGTGGGGACCGATGACCAATTGTCTCGTCATTTCAGTTTGTGTAGTTAGGCTAATTTGGGATATCGACCCGCGGTCATAACAATCACTTTAGTATTGCATTATTTATAATTGTATGTGACAAGGATGTATTTGGAATGATTGAAGACTGTTATTTTAAGTCTGTATTTTTTAGACTGGGAGATTTTGAGTTTTCATACACCGCAATAACTGGCGTGTTACAACTGACATCATGGGTGTAGTCACATTTATATATACCATAAACAGAATCACACAGAATTATACCATATGTTTGTATGTCGGGTGTGAACATAACACTAATTTCTGCCAACACATCTACACTAGTTGGAACTGGCCAACTACACTTGTTCGAGCTGGCCAACTTGTGTAAGTGCCTTTTAAGGATGAATAAAGTTTTTAAAACTGAAATTGAAAGGAAATGATGTAATTCTAACACCTAATGATTATAGGTATAATGTGACAACACACTCGTATGTTTGAATGTATTTGTTTACACGAGGTACAATCATGATATGAAGAAGTCGAAAAGGTAAATGTAATGAAATATCATGAGATTTGTAGTGACACTATTTATATCAAACTCTTTATGGTGGTCTTTGGATATGATTGCTATTTGAATGATGCTAGGTGCTGACACAATTATGATGACGTCACGTCACGACCTCTATGCAATATCACGGCCTATCACGTGTCATTGCGCATTCTGAACGAGGTCAAGACATGACCCCTTCTGAACGAGGTCAAGACATGACCCCTTCACAATAGGGTCACGGCATGATCACTGTCAGCAAAGCTTACGACATGACCTCTTTGCATCGAGGTCACAACTTGACCTTGACCTCTTTTACGATGACAGAGTCTGAGGTCATTTCACAGCGACGCCGCTTTACATCCGCCCATAGTCTTAATCAAATATTAAACCGAACCCATTGAGAACGCAAATGCTAGCGCCAGCGTCTGATGTTGTCAGCAGCGGAGTGTAGGTTCGATACCCGGTCTTGAAATGAAACTTGCGCCCTTAAATAGTTGGGGAGGTAGTGCATTCTGCTCTATATAAGTAGGCTGCAGATACCCCTGCATACATCCTTACGGACTATGAAGGGTTATAATTGTTTCAGCCACGAGTAGGTGGCAAAGTGCCCCTGTTGGCAGTTGATTTGGGTCGATCAAATGTCGCCCTCGCCTTGACATGAAGTGACCGTCCGGCCTTGTGATGTTGTAGGCGATCTCTCATACAAAATTTTTGATGCTATGTCAGATTTGTGGCCGATTTGACCCCAAAACTTTGATCTAAAATTCAATAGGTATTTTGATGGGGAATGAGGAAGTTACAAGCTTTCATTTGAGCGATTGCTCGAAAAAGTCCGCCAATTATTAGTATAGCAGTGAAATAAAGTGCTCAAAATTTGTTTTTGTCGGGATCCCGACAATATACCACGTGACCAATTCTTATGTGTTTTATAAGAAACGTTATAAAACAAAAATTCACGGTTCCTGACCATTAAAAGTAAAAGTTCAACTATTTTTCTTTAGAGCGGGTGATACTCTTTGAAATACCATCCACTCAAAAAAATCAATTTTTTAATGTTTGGGGCCAGAAATCTGACACATCTTTCAATGATTTTTAGTTGTCCGAACCAGCTCTCTTCTCAGAACTGACACGACTCAAAAACAGAGACATATCATTGTTCACACAGTGTTGCCACAAGCTTATATTATTTCTAATAAATTATTTCCTTTTGGATATAGATATTTGGACTGGTAAAAAAATTCAGTCTGTGGCCCTTGGGGCTATTTGTCTGCTCAGAAATTTATTGTTATTAACGGTAATTGCATATTTGTAATGATCAAAAATATGTCGTTGAATGAAAAATGCAAATCAACATTTCAATGTTATACTTAGAAAACTTAAAATTTTTCTTTTTGCGAAACAAACGCTTTATTAAAGACCACAACAAACCCCATTGCCAAGAGCTCCAAAAGATGAAAAACACTAATTTGATCAAACCCATACAAATCGCACAAGTGACCTTACAGTTTTGAGAAATCAAGTTACGCAAAACAAAACAAAAAAACAAATTTGAGCGGATATTATGGGTGCGTTCGATTAGCTTCCCCGGGTCGACCCCGGTGTGTGGCGTTTTCTTTTTCCAGGACGAACGTGTCCAAATAATTACCCACGTTCGTCCTGGGGAAAAAAAACCGCCACACACCGGGGTCGACCCAGGGAAGCTAAACGAACGCACCCTGTATGTGACCGTTTTCGCAAAAGCAACTTGTTCTGAAACTGCTCAGTTGAATATCAGTATATTTCGATGGAGTGAACACTCGGGGTTGTATTTAATTAAGCTTCCCAAGAAAACTAATTAGAGAGCACAATGCGAACAGACAGAGTCAACACGTTTAATTTTCAATTTGTAGATAGTTATTGATTTTGTTGATTTGTTAAGTCGTTTGCGTCCATTGATTGAAGCTCGTTAAATGATTCCCGGAGAGCAAGGATACGTTTAGTACAATTTCTCAGATTTTTAAAAGAATAAAACCAATTTCGTTTTGTTTTTCGTAAACACCTGTATTACCGTATTTGCTTCACCTTAAAGGCACTGGATACGTTTGGTAACTGTCAAAGACGTGGGCCCAATTTCATAGAGCTACTAAGCGCAACAATTTGCTAAGCATGAAATGTTTGCCTTCATAAAAACAGGTTTCCCAACCAAATTTCCATGTGGTTTTCAGGATAAACCAACAACAGCTGAATACAAGTAACAGGCACTATTCATCAAATGGAAATTTGGTTGGTAATCCTGTTTTTATCAAGGAAGAAGTTTCATGCTAAGCAAATTTTAGTGCTTAGCAGCTCTATGAAATTGGGCCCAGTATTATAACTTGGTGTATCCCAACATAGTGCATCAAATAACAAACCAGTGACAATTTGGATTCAATTGGTCATCGGAGTTGCACAAGAATAATGAACGGGAAAAAAAACCCACCCTTGTCTTTTATTGAGTGAGAAATTACCTCTTTCTCTAAAACTTTGTTACTTCAGAGAGAGCCGTTTCTCACAATGTTTTATATTATAACACCCCTTGCAAGTATTCTGCCTGCTCATTGGTTTAGAGCGCGTCACATGACATGTCTTAGTTTTGCTAGACGACGGCCGTGTGATAGTGCGTCGGTTTGCCATGCGCTAGTCCGAAGACTATAGCACACGGTGTGCAGTACCCAGACCTCCGTTGCGTGTACGAGAATGATAAATTAATAGTCTGTAACCATTTCGGATTGCACGACACTACTACATGCAGCACAGTAAAAGTGTTTGCAATCTGTATTCGCGTCGTCCGTGGATTGTAACATTCAGGTCTGTAACTTAATAATAATAGTACAGTATTTAGAAATGTTTGGGGTGTTATAAAACAAATATTGACTGCTTTTACTCGTGCAATGGTTAAAAACTATGACTCCCTCGGTGATCCCCGTAGCGTTCTATTTTCCCCTTGGCTTCGCCTCGGGAAAATAGAACGCTCCCGGGGATCACCTCGGGAGTCATAGTTTTAACCATAGCACTCGAAGCAGTCAATATTTGTATACTATCACCAGCTCTACGTTGCTCGTTACCAAGTAAGGTTTTATGCTAATAATTATTTTGAGTAGGCCTAATTACCAATAGTGTCCAGTGCCTTAAAATAAAACACGGCATGAGAATAAAACTGGTAGACTTGATTATGAATGAAGTTGTTTTTAAAATGCACTAAACCTTATCAATTAGAGACATGTTGGAAAATATTTTCTTTTAAGAATTAGTATTCACTCTGACCAATCCAGGGTCTGTATTGACCTGGAGTCCAGGTCGCGTTCTATGAGACCAGGGGTCGAATTCACGAAGAGTTAATAGGACTAGTCCTAACTTAGGACTAGTCCTAACTTTGGACTAGTCCTAAAAGATATTAACACTAACTCGTCCTAACTTGAGATAAGACTAGTCTTAACTCTTTGTGAAATCCACCCTGACCCATTATTTCTGGGTCAGGGCTGACTCAGTTTTAACATTGGATTTTGACATTGAATTTTGAACCTTCGACGATTTGGCCGAATTTCTGGGTCATTTTAACACAGGTTCCGGGTTTAAATCTGACCAATAAATGGTCAGGCACCTCATGACCAAGACTCCGGGTCAATACTGCAGCTGGTATCATGCTCATTGTTGTGGTTCAGAAACTGTTTAGCAGTAGTTTCTGCTTAAGCGGCTCTATGAAAGAGGGGACCCTGCTTTTGCAGAACAATAATACTGCCTAACAACTTTCTGCTTACCAAACACAGAAATGTTAACTACAGTGTCCTAGGTATCCTGGGCCCAATTTCATAGAGCTGCTAAGCACACAAATTGGCTTAGCATGTAAATTTCTTCCTTGGTAAAAACGGGATTACCAACCAAATGTCCACGTGATTTTTAGAATAGGCAAACAACAGCTGAGAACCAGCAACAAGCAATATGCACTAAATGGACATTTGGATGGTAACCCTGTTTTTATCAAGGAAGAAATTTCATGCTAAGCAAATTGTTGTGCTTAGCAGCTCTATGAAATTGGGCCCTGTTTATTTCTGCTTAGCAGAGAATTATTTAGCAATATATTCTAGTTAAGTAGCTCTATGAAATTGGGACTCTGGTTCATCCTCCAACCAGAGTGTTGAGCACGAAACCAGGCTTGTTGTTTGTTCTCACTCATTATGGCTACTCATGCTATCACGCTAAGAAGATGTAGAACAAAGAGGCATTCTTCCAAGTCACTTTGTCCACGTATGCTGCATCTCTTTGTAACCTCTTGCCTGGTGCATTTCCGGTCTCAATTATATTATTTTTCAAATTAATTGTCAAAAATGTCCTCACGTTCTTCCAGGGGAAATGCCATTTATTAACACGGTTTCCGATGTCATGAGAGACCGTTGCTCTATCTACGGGCAAGCCAAACCTGTTGCCGGTTTTTTTTTTGCCACCAGAAAAGATCGATATTTTCCCCTTCAAAATTTGATGAGAGCAAGCTGAATCTGACTGTTCTCGCGTAGCCACGCTATAAAATAGACCGATGTTTTGGGCCGATGTGCCCTTGGGTTTTTATCTAAAATAGGTCCTGCATTCTGATTTACTAATGAGCTGTAATAATCGGTACAGTCATGAGACAATGACGTGTACAAAGGGGTTTATTGATGAGGGAATGTAGGTGACGGGGGAGGGGGGAGTTTAAAGGAGATGACATGGAAAATGTGGGTGTAGGCCTAGTCACGAAGGTATTGCGTTGGTGTATTGCAAGCTTCGTTGGCCATTTTGTGTTTATATTAGATATGGTGTCAGTTATCAGTAATTAGTAAATTTGTTCCAATGCTTTTATTCATTGCAATAATGCACATAATAATGTTGAAATTACCCAAGTTAATACGGTAGCATGAGATATGGAATATTATTTTGTGCACAATGATTCAATAATAATCGGCAGATAAATGACAACATTTAGATGTTAGGTGAAGCAGAATGCTTTTGTACTCATGTATGACAAATATATAACAAGGGAAGATGGTGGATGACTTTTTATTAGGTTTGGGTCAATTCGTGTATACATCCAAACCAAGCGGTGCACTCATTTAGTGACCACCATGGGCCCAATTTCATAAAGCTGAGGATACTGCCTGACAAATTTCTTTTCTAAGCAAACATTGAGTGGGGCTTGCAGCTTCGTCACCATTTACTCTCTACGTCGTTAACCCCCCTTTAATGAAAACACTTCTTACTATAATAAGGGGAAGTCGACATCAAAACAAGGTTGTATTTGACAGTCTCAATCGTCACAATGTTTGCCTTCCATATTATTGACAGTATGACCTGACACGCAACCTCTGGTCATTATCGGTCACATTGGTTGAGATGATTATGGGGCTGGGGCAGTCACTTTGGTCGTCGTCTGATCGTCACCGGTTAATGTGTACAAGAATCTTTGTGTTAATTTGCTTTGGGTTTTAATTATGCTTGCGTTAGTTTCACGTTATTGCTGTTCGCTGCAAGACTGGGTGGTTTGCGATTTGCCTTTCTTCGCAAAACTGTCGCGACAGTTTTGCGAAGAAAGGCAAATCGTGTTGTGCAAAAATTCATCGTCGGATCTGTGTGTGTTAAAATCAAAGTGTATAATTTTGATATGTTTTTTGGGGGGTAAGCTTTCGATTATTTTAATCCTATATAAATGTAGACGGACACAATATAACTTACATCTGAAAATTTCTTTTCAAAAGTTGCGGTTTTTTTTAAGTTTTTTTTTTTTAAACTGTGATTTACAATTCATCACTGCAATAACATGTCTTTCTGAAAGTTTGTATATACTCAGCGCCTTGAGTACCTCGTTTAGTAGATACGTGCGCTATATAAGACTTCGATACTACTATTACTATTATTATTATACCGCGTTACTCGGAAGTGAAATGTTTCCCAAACTGCTTTATGCTGTTAAACGCTGTTGTAAGCTTATACCCAAATGTTTTTTATTGCCATTAATTTTAAAAAGACAGGTTTTAGTGGATTTTTTTTCCACTGGTGCTGCAGCAAAATTTGAATCTTAACTATCGGTTTTGTACAGAGTGCCGTCATTGAGCAAGCTATTTTTAAGTTCACCATGTTGCCATTACGTTCGGTACAAAGTACCTGTTTACGAATGAGTAAAATATCCAACTGTATAGTTTGAGGGCGTACTATGGGTTGAATTTAGCATGTCATCAATTAGCTTCTAAAGGGGGATTGTGACATTCAAATCATAATTGCGCGGGTGAGAAATGAGCCAGTTACCATGCAGGGCTATGACAGGCGACCACAATAAAAGACATTTAGTGCTCGTTTGTTTACTGCGTTTTCAAGAGAAGTGAAAAACTAGCCGGCACTTATCATCGATTTTTCATGGAAAAACGGTTCGGTAAAGTGGGTTTTACTGCCTTTGACTGGAGTGTACATTGACGTCAACAAAATAATATAACAATAGACTGCTGTGAAAAAACAAATGGTTAACGAGGATGGTTGACGTAGGCCAGTTCTCTTACACCCACAGGTTGTAATCCGAATTGTGGAATCATGAATGTATTAAAGTTTCTCTTTGTTTCTATTCCTGTAAGGTTTCTTTTCCCCGCTAAAACCACATTCCTTTGAAGGGAATCATTTCTCAAAAAAATGTTTAACATGATCAACAGCTACAGTGCTTCTTACCCCAAAAGAGTATTGGTCATACATTTCGGAGCATCTACCCTCCCTTTTTGATATTGAGACCTATGACTTTGGTCAACATATTATTGCCATCGCAAATTAATGGCACACTATTTGTGAACCGATTGCAAATTGCGTTGCAATTTACACAAACACATCATGGTGTTAATTAGTAACGGGGAAGACAATGCCCCCATCATTGCTTGTTGCTGCCTGAACGGCGAGCTACGGCGAGCAGCGTCATGGAGCAACATATTGCCATGGTAACCGTAAGCGTTCACCGTTGCCAATGACAACACCGCGATGTTGTTGTTTTCTCTACTAGCAAGCGATGGCCATTTTGCGGATTTCAGACTCGATAAGGAAATCGTCCCACCACGCTTATTGTGCGTTGCAAGTGTAAATATAGCATCCATGTATTAATTAAAATGTAATTAGTCGACCAATAATGCGTGTGTTAGAATAATTACCCTATAATTATTATTTGGGTGCTGCACCACAATTTGCAACGGTCTGATTGGCCTTTAACCTTTTCATATTAAATGCATTGTGACAAAAATAACAATTTTGTCAAACGTGTGGACATGTACAATACAATACTTCGAAGAATACCTTGGTTTAGAACGGGTTATGACCCGTTGTTTCTTGTTCAGCACATCTTTGTATCTACACATTTTTGGGGCACATCCATTGGGTCTCTGTTTTCTATTGGCACATTGCGTTCTTGTTGCACCGACTGATAGGTCATTGGCCACTAACCTTCTAGTTTAACCTTCAAGGCTGCAAGAAGGAGCAACCCACTTGTATATGACTCTAACTGACCATTATTTTGTTTATTTCTGCGACTAATTACTTTGGATGGAGGTTCGTTAATATCTAACTATTGGTTCGTTACGCTTCTACCAATAGCTCTGTATTAGTTTGCGGCAGTATCTTTTGTTTGAAATGCTGGCAGCAGAGTCATTCGGTTAATTTAGAAAGGGTTTTGTCGTTTTGAGTAGAAATGACTGCTTGTGAGAAAATGTCTCTGCCAAAACCCGTGAAGAGTTACTGGTTATTTTGTTTTTTCTATATGCTAAGTTTAGAAAAATTCTAGCAGGGAGCATGCTTGCAAACAGAATTGGGCCCTTGATCACTGCCCAGTGTAGATCCTGCGCGTGTCCTGTTTTATAGAGACGCTTAAGCCACGCAGAAAGCATAATGGGTTCCCTATGGAGGATCAAAAGTGGACAACGCAATATTACCAAAAAAAATTATAGTGGAAAATGAGAAATTACTTTCAAGTGTAACAATTTTTTCACAAAATTCATTTTCTGCCAGCAGAAATTTGGAATTTACTTTTTGCCAGTGACTGGCGGTCAAAAAGTAGACAACCCAAATTTCAAAATTTCTACTAGTTTGGATTTTACTTTTTGGACCAAACCAAATTTCAAAATTTGTACTAGCAGAATTTTGGATTTTACTTTTTGGACCAAACCAAAATTCTGCTAGTACAAATTTTGAAATTTGGTTTGGTCCAAAAAGTAAAATCAAAGTTTCTACTAGTAGAAATTTTGAAATTTGGTTTTGTACAAAAACTTAAATCCAAAATTCTGCTAGTAGAAATTTTGAATTTTGGTTTGGTCCAAAAAGTAAAATCAAAAATTCTGCTAGTACAAATTTGGAAATTTGGGTTGTATACTTTCCGACTGCCAGTCACTGGCAAAAAGTAATTCCAAATTTGGTTTGGTCCAAAAAGTAACATCAAAATTTCTACTAGTAGAATTTTGGAAATTTGGTTTGGTCTACTTTCCGACCGCCAGTCACTGGCAAAAAGTAAATTCTAAATTTCTGCTAGCAGAAAATGAACATTTTGAAAAAATGGTTTTACTTGAAAGTAAATTCTCATTTTCTACTACCACAAAATTGGAAAGTTGCGTTGTCCACGTTTGGTCCTCCATAGTTCCCCCATCTCAAAACCCCACTCCACATCTCACAATTCTCCCTCACTCCACTTGGCCACGCAGAAATGCCACTGTTCAATAATGCCAATTTCTGATAAAGATTGATACCCCATACCTGTCGCTAGATGTTTGTTAATTCGATATACGGTGTTGAATGTGTGTTCAGCAACGTACCAAGTTAGACCATGAGTCCAAGTTAAACAAATTAAAATTAATGATGGATGACTTTGCTGACCTGTGGCCGGCCGGCTGAGTGCAAAAGTACACTCGCTTTTTGTGTATAGTAGTTTTTGTTAGTTAGGCCTAAGTCTACAATTATAATTATAAATGGTCGTTATTTACAGTTGTTGTATTTTGTATGATGGCAACAAAACTAGGCGAAAAGTCAGCATGCAACCCATTTCCGTTTTAAAGACACAGGAGCCTTTTCTGTTGGTAGTCGCTAAATAATTTTGGGCATAAAAAACTTATTTGGTAACGAGCAATATGTAGAGCTGTTGATAGTGTAACACATTGTGAGAAACAACTCCCTCTGAAGTAAAGTTGTTTTTCGAGGGAGAAGTAATTTCTCACTCTGGTATTTTAATCGAATTCGAGACCTCAGCTGAGGTTTCGAAATCAAGCATCTGTAGGGTGCAAAAGGTTTTTTCTTCCATCATTATCTCGCAACTTTGACGACCAAATTGAGTTCAAATAATACACATTGGAGTTTTATGCAAATGTTGAGCTGGGCTTTGACAATCAAAGGTGTCCAGTGCCTTTCAGGCAATCTATCTCTCTAAATGACAAACTTCAATCTTTTCGTTTTTAAAATTCCTTATTTTTATACCAAAAACAACACTCATTCAAAAACCCTAAGCCGAGATGGTCAAACAATCTGGACCAAATAAACGCAACCACTGTTCAGCTTGAAGGGCGACCTCTATTGGTAGCCATTATACATCACAAATGCCTACCAACAGAGGTCGCCCTTGTGGCATCTGCGAGCTGTAAACATAAACGTGCTGGGTGATAATTTAACTTCACGATCGAGGTAACTCTGTCCTAATTTACTCTTAGTTCAAAACATTGAAGTTAATCAGAAGATCATGTGAAATCATTGCAAGTTGTTAGTGTTTATGGCAGTATGTTTCGTGTTTATTTAGTTGCGTCTAAATGCTAGTATCTCTATATGTACGGGGCATGATATGCGTACTCCAGTTAATTGGACATTCTACGCTTACAAGGCTAGCGCAAAAATTCGGCGCTTGCACGTAAGCGGGGAATCGTGATTGTAAACGCAGAATTCGGCGGTAAGCAGAGCCATGAAAATGAGCCCAGATAATGGCAACAATCGTGCTCAAAATACCCGCCTGTCAGACAAAAATTCCACCACTAACCAAACATAAACCAAACTGCTCATTAGCATAGTCAGTGCATACTTGTGGCGTGTCATGGTGTTTGATCAGCAGAGTGTGGGTTCGAAGTTCGGTCGTTACACTTGCTATGTACACTTGAGGAGGTAGTGCTTTCTGTTCTGCCGGCCAGGCTTCGGACTGATGATAGCCAAGCCTACATACATTACGTATGGACTGTAAAAGGGGTAACCCTGTTTCAGCCCCAGGAGTAGGTGGCAACAGCCTCTGGAAAAAAATAGTTGTAGCCCACACCTTGAAGTGGCCTTCAGCCCTTGTGTGTCTGGCGACTTGCATAATTTATACAAAAAATAAAAAAATAAAATACGAGGAAACCCACATTTTGGACGTGTTCGCACACATCTTGTATTGTGATATATGTTGGAACCCTATTAAGATAAGAGAACTTGGATTCTATTTTAAGCACTAGTGTGGAGTGCTGCATGTATTTCTAGTTTGCGTTATTTATGATTGTTGAACTAAAATGCTCAAAATTCTCTTTCCATGCAGGTTGGCTTGCTGGGCTTGTTTGTGTGGGACACACAGGGTAAGTCAAACCTTTGTCTTGGACCATCTTAATTCTAAGGGACATGTCACCTGGGACAATTTGCAGGCAACCAGTTCTAGGCAAACTCCAAGGAAGGGCATTCACGTTTCAATACTCATATATTTGTCTGGCTAGTTGTAAGACGATGTTGTAAGATGGTGGGTTTTGGTCCTCATATATATCTCACAAATATGTCATTTTCGTAAAGTAATGCAGCTCCGTACATCAAACAAAAGTCCTTTGAAAAATTTCCAACCCAGAAATGGACCCTGATTTCTAAGATGCACTGTGGTATAGAGGATGTGACCTCTGACGTCACTCAAGAACCATAACATGATTCGTGCGCATACCACCGGGCAAAACCTTTGTGTTTTGGTAGCCAGCTAGAAAGTGTATGCAATCTTACCATGACCACGCGTCTTTTTGCCCGGCAAAACATGACGTACAGTGTTTTGTCAACAGAGGGCGGTTTGAATGTAAACGTAGGTCACATCGTCTTTACTCATGTATGAACAAATCAGAGGCATATTACTCGGGTGGGATTCGAAACCCACAACGTTTGCAATTCTAGAACAGTGTCTACAACTAGACAGAACTCGGGTAGGTGCTGAGTATACAGTGCTAACACACATCGGTCTATATGGGTAAAAAAAAAAAAATGAAATTTCTTTATACCCGATGCAAATTTAACATCTATTAAACTACTCAATTTATTATGTATTTCTTAGTTGTTTATACTAAGAACTACATTCATGTCTCCATACACAAAATAACAAATAATCTGCCGAGGTGCTAATTTTGCTGATGATTTATCTCATCGCTTGACTGTCGTTTGAATAATTATTTGTTGTTTATGATCTCATCAGGGCAAAGCTGCACCACTAAGGCAGAATGTGAGCCCAACGTAGTGTGTGAGCTGGTAACGTGGTTCTGCAATGGGAGCACTCCCGTCGCAACGACCGCAGCACCCACTGTGGATCCACTCACCCTGCCTTGCTGTCAGCACCTCGGCTCCTGTGGGGATGACGTCATTGTAAGTAGACTCAAAGGCCGAGTCACACACTGCAGCGATAATGAAAACGATAACGATCACGAGGTATAAAGAGAGCGCATTATATTGGTTGAAATTGCTCCACGCAGAATACGCACAGAATACGCACAGGCTCATTCAACCAATAGAGTGTGTTCTCTTTGCGTCGTGATCGTTATCGTTTTCGTTATTGCTGCAGTGTGACTCGGCCAGAAAGCTGTATTCCCATTGGACTTTTTTGTGGTTAAAGCACTGCGACTTTTCTATAGAATGACAAAATTGAATCTGATTGGGACGCATGGTAAGCTGACCTGTCAACTTACCGAGATCGTGGAAGACTTCTGCACAGCTACAATAACTTAACTGGTGCTGTGTGAACACACCGCGACCGAACTGAAAAAGGCAATGCATACATCGCGGAATATTAGTCCAGGTGGGAACGCACGATAGAATTACACCAGAGTCAGTCCCGGTAACTTTCTGCGTGGCCGCGGAAAAAAAAGTATTTTGGGAACCACCTAAAAACAGGCAGAACCTAGGGCCACTTACATAACGCAAGTGGAAAACAATTCTGCTTACCGAGGTACCAGTCACAGCAATGGTAACTGTGGTGTGATCTGGCTGGTGACCTTTTTTTTGCTAAGCAAAATTTTGTTGTGCTAAGCAAGTTTGTGTGCTTACATGCTTTATGAAAATGGACCTAGCTTTAAGAAAATGATTTTAACTCTATAAAGGTGAGCTTTCATCAGTTACACAGCTAGTTCAGAGTTTGTTTTGCGAAGCATCCTTTAAGCAGAGAATGATGACAGTAAGCACAAAATGCCTCAGGAGCGGCACCATGAAATAGAGATCTTAAAAAACTGCTTAATGGGTGCCATATTTGTTCTGCTAACTGTAGCAAGTTTAGTATAGCCAAGTAAATTAGGCAGCCAGTTTGCCCGTCATTGTGGATTTACATAAATACCTCATTCATTTGCTTCGACAGTTTTAGCTGGATTGTTAGTTCTTGATAATGCTTAAGCTCATAAATTAGTAAAAAAAATAATTAAAACATGTTTTTCTTTTCATATTTTGATCAGGTGGCTGGCTGGGTTGCGGTTCGTAACACCTCCGTGACGATTGACAACGTTGACTACTCCGTAGAATGGCTCGACACCTTCATCACCGAGGGAAATGCTACTTTACCGGCAGTCATCAAGGTAACTTAAACCTGCTTGTGTCCCCCCCTTCCCCCAAAGAAATAAACACATACTATTTTATTGAATGGAACAAAGAGAAACAAATGATTCTGACATTGTGTGTTTGTTTGCTTAGATGATCTTACCATCAAGGGAACTCGGCAAGCTCCCACAAAGGGATATAATCACCAAGCTGGCAATAAGCAGTCTCTCTCATACAAATATTGGTTTAACGTCTATGATTATGAATTGCACAAATCAAGAAATTGTTATCCAGTAACAAGATGTCAATACTTATTCTAATCACTGTGAAATCAGTGGTTAGCTTGGTAGGATTCAAACCCACAACCTTGTGATCGCAAGTCCTGCAGTCTAAACCACTGGACAATGGTAACCGGGTGAAACAACCCACGCGGTGTTCGGGTTTGCGTATTGATATCTTTCCTCGCCTTCTACCTCTAGGACCCCGGTTCAAATCATGCCAGGGGGCACTACAGAGATTGGAGGTTTCAATCCCTACCTGACTGCCTGGGTTTTCCATGGAAAAACTTCTCCGGGGTTTTCCTCCCGTACTACAACTGAAACTTTCTTTCTTGTCTTCTCCCCATCGGGTTCTTGGATAGAACAGTAGATCAGTTTCGCTTTGCTGAGAGTCCTTGGCTTCACAACAAAAATAAATTAAACAAAACGTGTTTTTGCCACATTGCTGTTCTCCTATAAATATTCTTCAAAAAAATTAGTTGGTTTTAAAATTAGTTTGGTATTCTAATGAACACTGAATCAAATTCCACCTTCAAAAAACAAAAATAAATTAAACAAAACGTGTTTTTGCCACATTGCTGTTCTCCTATAAATATTCTTCAAAAAAATTAGTTGGTTTTAAAATTAGTTTGGTATTCTAATGAACACTGAATCAAATTCCACCTCCAGAAAAAAAAAAAAATTAAACAAAATGTGTTTTTGCCACATTGCTGTTTTCCTATAAATATTCTTCAAAAAATTAGTTGGTTTTAAAAATAGTTTGGTATTCTAATGAACACTGAATCAAATTCCACCTCCAGAAAAAAAAAAAAATTAAACAAAATGTGTTTTTGCCACATTGTTGTTTTCCTATAAATATTCTTCAAAAAAATTAGTTGGTTTTAAAAATAGTTTGGTATTCTATGAACACTGAATCAAATTCCACCTCCAGAAAAAAAAAAATAAAGTAAATACATAAATAAATGAAATAAAAGTAAGGATTGACACTAAAGGTCCCTGTAGTTGTTGTTGTGGAGCGTACACAGATCAATCATTGTCGTAGGGTGAAACTAAATCGTAGTGGATTCGAAGGCTTTATGACGTGTTGGATTTCTGAATGCTCCAGAAACAATCCAAGGAATTCCAGACACACATTTAATTTAAATTTTTCAAAGCAATAATGAACCACAAGGGTTAACTGACTGGGTTGTCTTTAAATAATTGGGGATTGAACAAAGAAAATTGACTAAAGGGGGATTTGAACCAACAACCTCTGGATTAACGTGCCAGCCCTCTATCAACTGAGGTTCATGTATGTGGCCCATGTCGGCGGTCTCCCTATTTTTTCAGTATCTTTGTTTGGGGGGTGCCAGTCGGAAGCCGTACAACTGTTTGCTGTGTATCCAGGGATCACACCCAAGTTTAAGATTAATTGATTTTTGAGTTCAGCAAAAATACTTATACAATATCTCCAATAACACATTGGACTAAATAATTTATCTCAGGGGTAAATGGGTATGCTATATCAAATCTGGTTACTAATATTACATCCACATATCTAACTATTAAAATTTGTTCTCTCCTTGATAGTCTGCTTATGTTGGATCTTTGAGCACCCTGAGGAAGGTGGCCATGGAATTTCCATCTCAGATGTTCGTTGCAGAGCCAACCAACAGCTGCACCGTGGACGGTGAACCCAAGTGGCCGGAGTGGTATCAAGTTACAATCAACGTGATGGCAGACCTCAACATGGACAGCAGTAGGTGTTTTTTATTTATTTAAAAAAATATTTGTTTTTGCAATTCACTGATGAAATTCATTGATGTACGCGTTTAGAAGTGCATACGGCTTGCCTACAAAATGCCACTTTCATAGCAACAAAGGGGTTATTCAATACGGTCTATACCCTTGTTTAGGGATGAATTCAAACTTAAACAAGTGGTAACTCGGGGCCATATTAAGAATCACCCGAGGTATTACAGGGTAAATACAACCTTGCATACGAACAATAGAGTCATGAATATCCGTCTGCACTTGGTCGTGGATGGATGACCGCCGGATACAAAGAGCAATCTAAAGCCCCTTTCACACGAGCGCTGCAAACGCGGGTCCCTGGTTAAGGGCGCCAGCCGTCTGTCACCTTTACCGCGTGCGATTTTTTTAGCGAGCATTCACACGACACACACACACACACACACGTAAACATACGTCCCTCGTTTGGGTAGGCCTACTGCATGGACAAAAGTCTACAAGCAAGAGGCTTGAGTTAAAACAAAAACCTTACAGTTAAAAGGAATAAAATAAATCAATTTCATTGAAATCAGTTAAGTCACATAAAATGTAGAATATTTTAAAAACATTTGCGATAACGTAACTCTCATCCCGTCGGCCGGCGGGAAGGGGGTTACGTTTTCGAAGCTAAAAAAAGAAAAACACAAAATTCCACGATTCAAATAGCTTTTTGGACGTTAAAAATACTACATTGTTGAATGGAAATGTTTTTTAGATATGAAATTATTGATGAGACATACCAAATAATGAATTAAAACATCGAAAAGCTTAGCCAAATGACGTATTCTGCTTGCGATTGAACGATGTTTTTGCTTCAAGGTTTGACCTTGTCTTGAAATGCAGCGATCCAGCAACGTCGAGTCATGATCGAGTCGAAGAAAAACACAAAATTCCATGATTCAAATAGATTTTTGGACGTTAAAAACGCTACATTGTTGAATGAAAATGTTTTTTAGATATGAAATTATTGATGAGACATAACAAATGGTGAATTAAAACATCGAAAAGCTTTGCCAAATGACGTTCTGCTTCCGTTTGAACAATGTTTTTGCTTCAAGGTTTGGGCTGGTCTAGCATCCGGCCACAAAACCCACCAGCCAAATGGATCGTAGTCCAGCGTTGAGCAGATATACATGTACCTGTATGTACATGTACATATGCATGCTATAGTTCGCCCATTTCTTCCTCCATAGTTCTTCACGTGTCAACGCAGCGGTCCCTCATTACGATCGCAGGCATTCGGTTCAGACGATGGCTCCCCGTGATTATAACATCGATGCGATTTTTTGGAGGAGGTCTCAATCTGTGTTATGAACAACACGGGACCCAGGTAATTTCGTAACATACATAGCATTCACACGACGTGGATTTGCGATTTCATAACATCGATGTTATGAAATCGCACGGGACCCTCGTTTGCAGCGCTCGTGTGAATGGGCCTTAACAAAAGGCCAGATTTGCGTGTGGGATTACGTCAGCAAGGGATTATCGGATTAGTGACAGGCTCCAATAAACGTTCTGCTGATCCATTAACAAATTATGATTATGAACGATAAGCCCAAATATTGTTGTTTATAAGTCTCGAATCAATCTTGTCTACCAAGGTATTTTATAGTTCATTTTTTAGGCGATCAAAATCGGACCATGAACCGCAAGTTTACCTATTAAAACAAACCATGTATTATTGCAGATCGTCGTGTTCATGATCATCGTGCGTCATTGAAGATATGGTCCATACACCATCCGATTCCTCCAAACTGAATACACCACTAACGTACATGCATTACTTTGGATATTTTACTCTCTGGGTTCACAAGGCTGAAGACGGACGAAATAACTTAGCGTTTTTTTTAATGTTTATAAGTATGGCCTACTGATTTTTTTTTTTTTTACACAAATGGTCTACATGTACTTCTAAAAAAGCGTTAAGATGTTTGATAATAAGGAGCCGCTTTTTTCAACATGGTTTGTAAATAGTGATGAAAAAGTGTCAATCTGTTTGTCATACACAGACCATTTTGCTATTTGATGTATTGATTAAAGTAAATGAGTAACAGAATGTTTTTTGGTTAACTATTTAAGTTTTAGTGATTTAGCATTTTGATCGGAAAAGAAACAACCAAACAAACATAAGCAAGCAATTGGACCCATCCTGGTTCGTTTTTCTTCATTGAAGATTCTGTAAACCTTAACATCTCGTAATTTTTCACTATTTGCAGGGAAAAAATACATAACTTCATACCTTATTTGAAATATAAGTTTCTCTATAACTTCTCACAGCGCAAGTTTTGGCTTCCTTGAGGTATTCAATGTTTCTAAAGAAACCAATGGAACACAAACTCCACTTATCTATTGTTGAACAATATCAATTACGGATTACCCAAGCCTCTGCCAAACCGCAGTGCGGCCGGCGGCGATATCAAAGAAGTAAACTTGGCTCTCTGTGGCTGCCGGAGTGATGTTCATTGACCTGTAGATAATGAGCTCATTATGGCCCGACTTCCTTTTGCCTTGCAATACCCCGGGGAAATGAAGATTTACCCTGAGTTACCGATTGTTTTATTTTGAATTCGCCCCTAACTTAGCCTTTGGGATTTCCTTGGCAACTATCAGACTCCAAGTTTGGGTTGCTGAGTCATGGGGTGTGGTTTTGAATCCGGATCATGACTCTTGTTTTCTTGAGCAAGACACTCGCCTATCACTGCTTCTCATCATTCAGGGGTATATGGGTACTTGTGAAGGCGGAAAGGAACCCATGACCCCTCACAACAAGAATAGGTGTATATTAATGACTGCTATACCATCAGCATCAATCACTTGTTTAAAGGGATTTTACACGTTTGGTAATTACTCAAAATATATATTAGCATAAAACCTTACTTGGTAACGAGCAACAGAGAGCTGTTGATAGTATAAAACATTGTGAGAAATGACTCCCTCTGAAATAACGAAGTTTTTGAGAAAGCGGTAACTTCTCACACAAATTATAGCTAGGCACAGCAAAGTAGTGCTTACATGCAAAAACAAAACCAGCCCAAAAAAGCCTTGTAACATGTGCCATTTACAACTGACATTTTGCTTATACTGGCTAGGAAGAAAGTTGTTAAAGGCTGTGGACACTATTGGTAATTACTCAAAATAATTATCATCATAAAACCTTTCTTGATTACAAGTAATGGGGAGAGGTTGATAGTATAAAACATTGTGAGAAACGGCTCCCTCTAAAGTGACGTAGTTTTTGAGAAAGAAGTAATTTTCCCTGAATTTGATTTCGAGACCTCAGATTTAGAACTTGAGGTCTCGAAATCAACCGTCTAAACGCACACAACTTCGTGTGACATGGGTGTTTTTTTCTTTCATTGCAATCTCGCAACCTCGACGACCGATTGAGCTCAAATTTTCATAGACTAATTATTTTATGCATATGTTGAGATACACAAACTGTGAAGACTAGTCTTTGACAATTACCAATAGTGTCCAGTGTCTTTAAACATACCATAAATTGCTAGTGAATATACTTGTGGTGAGATTGTGTGACACATTTTTCTCTTTATTCTTTTTTTTTTTTAGCATTGGTGATTGAAGAACGTCGTGAGAAAGAATGTCTTTGTGACGTCGTGTACGACTGTGTAAATTCAGCTTGTCAAGTCAAGAGCGACAATTTCACCAACAACGCTGCGGATTTAGGCCAGGTTGACTCTGCCCTGGGTAGGTAGTGCAGTATAGATTTACATGTATATCACACACACAATAATTTGCCTTCGCGCTCGCGCTCCTTCACGCTCGCGCTCCTTCGCGCTCGCGCTCCTCTGCGCTCCTTACAACAGTTTAACAAGAGCATGTCTAACAAGTACATGTTAGTGAATGAGGGCAATTTGCAAATTGCTCTCCTTAATTCAATTTCTTGATCAGGAGGGCCTGATTACATCTGTGTCCAATTTCATAACGCTGCCTAGCGGCTTATTTTGTGCTGACTCTGCATTTATTGTGCAATTTTTATTTCATAGCACTGCTAACCGTAAGCACACGAAAAGGCATGCTAACCTTCCGGTGCTTACCGCACGAAAATAAATGACGTCACAATGCAAATCCACGGTAAACAGGCAATATGGCGGCCAAATTTTTTCTGCTAACTTGTGAAATACGCTAAGGCTTTAGCAAATTTTTCTGCTACAGTAAGCATGCAAATTTGGTTACTGTTAAGCAGCTCTATGAAATTGGGCCCTGCTGTTGGTTGACCATTCAGAATAGAAGATTCAAAATTGCTTGAAGTTTAAATGGTTAGTTTTGTGAGGACTGAGCGTGTCGTCACAATACTCAAAGAAACTAAAACCTGTCTGAATGGGTTTTTTAAGAGTGACATCAGTTTCACCTAAAGATATTCCATCAAACCCAGTGGTTATATTTTTAGTGAAAATGATCGGAATAATAATACAAAGCAAAAATAAACATCGGTGATTGGGGGGGGGGGCCCTCAAATGTTATTTTATTGACTTGACAGCTTTTCAGGCAGAATTTTTCTCAGAAGGTTCTAGTATTAACTTTGGGGGTGATCAATCTTACTGTGCCATGTTTTTCTCAGCAAGCCTTACTAACTCTAAACCCCTAGAGTATGTGCTCAAGTAGGGCAGCACAGTGTATGTTGAGTTCTGGGCAGGACCCGCCCAGCGCCGCCCACTGTGGCTAAAGGATGGCTCCTTAGACTGTACTGTAGAGTGTGCACATTGGGTTCGTGCGATTAGCTTCCCCGGGTCGACCCGATCCGCCCCCGAATAGCTTTGACATCATTTCAGGGGCTCACCCGGGTCAGCCCAAAAGACCCTGCTTGTGAAACAGTTTACTTGGGGCTGGCTCGAAGTGCATGATGTCACCACGTTAGGGTAAATGTGATCGTTCGATTAGCTCTTGTCAGGGACTCACCCGCATGAGCACCTCGGGGTCGACACAGGTTAGCTAATCTAACGCACCATATATTTCAAACTGCTCATACTTGTCGACAACATTTTTTTTTGCACTTTGAATTTATTTCCTCTTGGTTATCTTATCAGCTGAAGATGTGGATTTGTTCTGTGTGGAGCCTTTGAATGCCACAAACTACACGGCGTCCTCCTATTTTGCAGTTGGATTCGAACCAGGGAATGCTGGACTTGATACCTGGGAGTTTAACGCCAGTGTGGAGGCTGGTTGGGCCCCCGAACTGGACGACAATGACATGTGGATAAAGGTCTCACTATTCAATCTTCTAAATAATTTATGTATGGTTTAATATTTAGGGCTTTTGCTAACTCCTCCATCATGATATAAACTGCAATTTGTACGTTTTAAATATCTTCATGAAGCCTAGTTCATACTTCCTTTGAATGCGAGTTCACAATAAATAATTCATAGCAGTTCAACTCTGCTCACTTGCGGATATCGCTGCAAAAGGAGAGTTGTGACGTCAAATTCACGTCAAATACGCTTCGCATTTGCATGAAGTATAAACCGGACTTGATTCTTTCCCATTGTTATTGGGTATGTTCCTTTATGGAATAAATCAAGAAATCAAATCAATTAATAAATGCACATCTTTATAATAAAAAAAAACTTCCTTCAGAGCATACTGATTGAAACATTGAGTTGCCACACAACTCGTTTCTTATCCACTGTAATTCACAAAGAAGATAATCTGCCACAGGCCTTAGTGTCAAATCTATCTCACTGAATTTTTAACTAAATTGTGTGTCCACCATGCACAATTTCAAATCACTCTCATGTTACTGTACATGGTGTTACCACAAAGTTAAATAGATTGTATCTACACCATGCCAAGTTTCAAATCCTACTCATGATCATTGGGATCAAAGTTTGTGTCATTGCCTGAACAAATTCCACCCTAACCACTGAAAAGACAAACTTGGGTTTCCACCGGACCAGATTCAATAAGCTGCTAAAGCTTAATATGTAGCAGAATAAAGTTTTGCTTACCAAAATAAGTTTACCAACCAATATACCATCAATCAATCAATCAATCAACATTTATTTTTCATATCGACAATAACAATTGCCCCATCTATGACCGGTGTGCTGCTTATACTTGCTGTGCAGAAAATTAGTCATAAATTTAGGCCCTGTTATGGTTTACTTTTCAAATTGTTATGCAATTTTTCTCCTCTGTTCAAATTCAAATTCGACCCGCAGTGTTTAACGCAGTTGATTCTTTAATGCACAGCCAACACTAGGGTCGAAATTCATAGAGCTGCTTAAGCAGAAAATATTGCTTAAGAATGTTCTGCTTTGCAGAAGCGAGCAGGATACAGTCACAACTGTGACAGTTTGGCTGGTAGCCTTATTCTGGTAAGCACAATTTTGTTGTGCTTAGCTACTTTATGAAATTTGCCCATGTTTTTTATTTTCCATACATATTTATTTTATATGTTAAATTTGTTCTTACAAACTAAACCACTAGGATTCGAACTGCCTCTAGCTACCGGGCAATCTCGGTAGTCTAGTTGGTAAGACACTGCTCTAGAATTGAAAGGTTTGTGGGTTCAAATCTCACCCGAATAACATGCCTGTGATTTTTGTTTACAGGACTCGGGGGGAATTACTAAGGATACAGTACTAACACAGATCGTTGTATTGGTAGAATCAAAATTAACATATTTATTTTGTTTTTGTGTGCGAGTAGATTCACTTACTGGAGGATATGAAAGTGTCTGGGCTCATCATCCAGGGTGTGGGTTTAAACGCTGAGCGTCGGGTCGATCAGTTCAAACTAGAGTATGAAGCATCCGATGGTAGTGGAGTGATTGAAGGAAGTAAGGTAAATTTAAAACGTCGACAAGCAATATGTTAAAGACAGTGGGCACTATTGGTAATTGTCAAAGACCAGTCTTCTCACTTGGTGTATCTCATATACATAAAATAACCAACCTGTGAAAATTTGAGCTCAATCGGTTGTCGAAGTTGCGAGATAATAATGAAAGAAAAAACACCCTTGTCACACGAAGTTGTGTGCTTTCATATACTTGATTTTGAGACCTCAAATTCTTAACTTGAGGTCTCGAAATCAAATTCCTGGAAAATTACTTCTTTCTCGAAAACTACGTCACTTCAGAGGGAGGCGTTTCTCACAATGTTTTATACCATCAACCTCTCCCCATTACTCGTTACCAAGAAAGGTTTTTTTGCTAATAATTTGTTTGAGTAATTACCAATAGTGTCCACTGCCTTTAAACCATAGAGAAATGACCAGGGGAGTAGTTAGATTGTCCCCGCATCAAATGAACAATGATCACCAGTGATTTAAAGGGTCTATGTACTTTTTTCTAACACAAAACACAACGTCCACAGATTTACATTAAACTTACATAGTTTGAAGATAATGATAGTAAGAAAGCTTCTCTTAAAATATGACTTGCTGAGGAGATGTAGTTTAATTTGGGAAGTGAGTAAAACAACATCACAACAATAATTTTTGTCTCAGTTCTAGCATGTAAAAACGTGTCAACCAGTTATGGTGTTATATCATAACTGGTTAATGCGTTTTTACAAACTAAAAGAACTTTTGTCTCACTGAGACAAACATTATTTTGTGCCTAGTTTTACTAATTTTTCAAACACTACAGCACCTCAGTAAGTATTATTTGAAGGGAAGCTTTCTACTATCATCATCTTCAAACCTTGGAAGGTTGTTGTAAATCTGTGGACATTGAAAAAGTACCCGGATCCTTCAACACCCACATTGTTGCTTTTTTTTAGGCAATACTTAGTTGTTCAAAGTATGCGGCACTTTCTAAACAAATTCTGAAAAGAACAAACGTCACGTATTGGAACAAATTTCTTTGTTGGCCACAGCTGGCCATCGATCAGAGATGGTTCGTCGTTTACTTGAAATTCTGTCGGTTTAATACAACTTCTCTCTGAATGTAGGAATCCAAAGGAAATCGTTTTATGATATGAACATTCAATTCCATGGTTACCTGTGGTTTGACAGCAGTGAAATTGTTATCAACCAGGCTGTCGGTTACCATGGCCAGCAATCATTGTATACGAAGGCAAACAGCCCATGGAAGAGCAGCTTGCGTTCACAGTGCATTTTCTAAGGGACAAGCTCGAGGTGGTGGTCTGTAGGTTTTCGTTCTAACTCCTTCTGTGATCTTTTCTCTGTGGTTTAACCAACTTTGCATCGGATGAAGTCTTTTTCAGTTATCCATTTTCAAACTGAATAGCAATGGAGGATGGTGAGTGCTTGGAAGAACTTCAGAGCAGAATGCAATCGGAAGCAGGCCTGATACTCCACAGAGGCAATAAAGATGGTCTTTGCCTTGGTGCCCTTGAGGGTGCCCTTTACCATGGAGAAAAATGCCACACAGTAGAAATTTACAATTTTCTCACAGGGCGCCCTTACCAAGGAGAAAATGTCTTGGTGACCACGCCTTTTCAAAAACGAAGCATACAGGCCTGCGGAAGAATCACTAAAGAAAAACCCAGTTTCTCATCACTGTGTATTATTTTCCTGTATTTTCTTATCAGATTTTTAGTGCAGCTAACTCCTTCCGTGATCTGTTCTCTATGGTTTAGCCAACTACACATCGGATGAAGTCTTTTTCAGTTGGAGAATAGTGGGCTTTGGTGCCCTCACTTTAAAAAAACCAAGAAGATACAGGCCTGCAGAAGAATACAAATAAAAAAGTATTCTTCTGTTACACAAAAAAAAAAAAAACTCATCACTGTGTATGATTTTCCCCTTTTTTTTTTTTAATCAGATTTTCAATGCAGGATCCAGATTGGACACCAAGCTGACCAATTATTTCCCTGCGCCAGTGAAAGCAAATGCAATCAAGATTTCAGTTGTTGAACCGTGTGATCCGTACTATGTGGGGCTACGAGTGCAGCTTATTGGATGTCCGGGTATGTACTGAAATAATTTCCTGCCAAAAATAGTTAAAGACACTGGACACTATTGGTAATTGTCAAAGACCAGTCTTCTCACTTGCTGTATCTCAACATATGCATAAAATAACAAACCTGTCGTAATTAGAGCTCAATCGGTCATCGAAGTTGCGAGATATTAATGAAAGAAAAACATTCTTGTCACACGAAGTTGTGCGCATTCAAACATGTCAGATGCTTGATTTCGAGACCTCAAATTCTAAATCGGAGGTCTCCAAATCAAACTCAATAACAATTACTTCTCTCTCGAAAACTACATTACTTCAGAGGGAGCTATTTCTCACAATGTTTTATACTATTAACCTCTCCCCATTAGGTTTTGTGCTAATAATTGTTTTCAGCAATTACCAATCAAGTGTCCACTGCCTTCAATGGCCTTGGCCCAATTTCATAGCGCTGCTTGGCAACCAATTTTGTGCTTTCTGTACGATTTCAATTTCAAAGCGCTAACTGTAAGTACAAGAAAAGGCATGCTAACCTTCTGGTGCTTACGTCACAATGGGAATCCATGGTAAACACGCAGTATGGCCACCCATACCACCCATTTGTCTGCTAACCTGTGAGCCCTTGCCCCGTCGCAAAATTTTCTGCTACAGTAAGCACAAAACTTTGCCGTTAAGCAGCGCTATGAAATTGGGCCCTGATGTTTCGACCCTAGCAGAGTTTTTCTCAAAGGCTAAATTCGGCATAGTCATTGACAATTTAGAGACCATTTATTTTGTTTATATAACAACGTAGGAGATCCTTATCATTTAAAGGGTTTGATATCTTTTGTAGATTAAAGTTTTTGGCCATGACATGAATTCTTACTCACTGTGAATAAAGATGTGTGTTATATAATTTACTGGAAGTTTCAGCTTCATTAGTCATCACGTCAGTGAAAAAACAAGTGAAAACCACAGAGCAATGTTTTCAGGAGAATCGCGTACATCCATTGTACATGGCTGAAATAATTTTCGTGCCACTGTGATGAAAACTATTTTTGGGTGAAATGTCTGACCTGTTCCTCAAAAAACCACAGCTCCTAAGCAAGCAATATTTTAATGGAAGCTTTCTGCTATCATTATCTTTATGCTGTGAAAGTTTAATGTGAAGTTGTCGACATTTGTGTTTTGTACACAAAGTACCCAACTCCTTTAATTGTATGTTTATTGATCACGCAGCATATTAATATGTGTATTAAGCTCTGTATAGATTCCCAAAGCCACAAGCATATCACTCAGTTGAGTGTCAATTACTCACCAATAGTGTCCAGTGCCTTTAAGGACACAGGGAGTCATGGCAAGCAAAGCATGGATGTGAACCCACAGAACTGGTGTGGCGCATATACACTGGACTCAATACACCTCAACATGGCTGATCTTGTAACTAGGTCCTTCCAAACTAAAAGTTATCCACCTTGTTTTTGTTCAGGAAATGTTTTTGTTTTTGAAAATCTTAAACATCCTCTCAATCCTCTCAGGGCCCAATTTCATAGAGCTGCTGAAGCACAAAAAAAGTAGCTATAAGCACAACAAAATTGTTCTTACCAGAATAAGGTTACCAGCCAAAATACCATGTCACGTGTACCAATTGTGACTGGTATCCAGCTCTTTTCTGCTGAGCAGAAAATTGTTATAAGCAATATTTTCAGCTTAAGCAGCTCTATGAAAAAGTCATGGCTCTGCTTACTGCAAGCGAAGAATTGCCGATTACAGAAGTAGGGAATTTCGCATTTACGTCAAGCGTATTTCATGGGTTAGCAGGGAATATGTGCTTGTGTAATTCTTTGCATACTCCACGCTTCTTGGCATTTTATGCTTCTGCTTAGTAAGTGGAGAAAGGCGATCATAAGTGGAGAATTTGGCGGTAAGCAGAGTCATACAAATGGGCCCAAGTCACATTTTTGTTAGATCATCAAGTACAGGTTTGAGTTTTCATATTTTGGTTTCTAATTCTGTTATTCAGTTTGTGCTAGCGATCCAGACTGTACAAGAGACATCAATGGGATTTGTCTGTCGGCGGAGAACTTCTGCACCTATCATGGTAAGATACTTAAATTCAAGAATCGCACAATGCAGAGTGACATCTTGATCTGGGGTCAATTTTACAAAGAGCTTAGTATATCCGCAAGGATAAAGACATCTGCTACTCAGATCCAGTGATTCCATCGGATACAATGATATCATTGGGGAAAAGTGCACAGTGACATGAGCTTGCAATAGATGCCAAAACAGTACACTCCTACGTATCACGTCCGCCATTGAATTTGACCGCGTATCTCTCTGTGAAATGAATGTAGGCCAAAGGTGAAAGTACACGCCGGCTGGAGGCCGGTCTCTGGCGTTAATCACGGGCCTCGAAGTGTGGCATCAGATGTTCAGGCTAAGATTGATTTTAACTGCAAATCAATCGTAGTTGCTGAGCAAGGATTGATGTCACAATACTAGTCACATGTGGTGATACTGCGACTTGTCATACGATGGATTTTATTGCTCTGTGAAATCGAACCCTGGTCAGGGATTGATCTTTTTCATAGTTCAAAGTTCATAGTTAAATTTATTTCCACTTAAAAACAACAAAACACAACATTGAATGAAAAAAAACATAAGATAAGATAAGATTAGATAAGATAAGAACTTTATTATCCCACACTGGGGAAATTAAAACAACAAACAGATAGATAAAAATATTAATTGTGGAGAAGCTCTCTTAAAAGCAAGCTTGTTGGATGTAGATCCCCTGAATTTGTGTACATACAAACAGATCTATGAAAATAGCAATGTAAAAAATAGACTGAAATAATCGAAGGCACAAAACTATCTCCTTTAAGATTGTGAGCTTTGTGCCGCAAAGAAGAACTTCAAAGCCTAAATGCCAACAGACCTTTATCACGCCGTGGTCATCTTGATTTATGAAAAAAAGTCTTCCGTTTCTGTCCGAAAGTTCTTATTGAGTTTCTGAGTACTATTTGAGTAACGTTTTATCATTTTTGGCTTAACATTTGTACTCAATTTGTTAGCTACATGTAAATGTGTTCCTGAGCTCATGTTCATTTGAAAGTGAAGTCACTCTTGTGGTACATGTTTTTGTTAACCCAAATCATCAAATATTTGTACGTTTTCTCCAGAATCGTCAAATATTTGTACGTTTTATCCTGTATCACTAAATAATTGTCGTTTTCTCCTGAATCACTAAATAATTGTATGTTTTCTCCTAAAATCACAACATATTTGTATGCTTTCTCCTGAATCTTTAAATATTTGTACGTTTTCTCCAAAACCACAAAATATTTGTACCTTTTCTCCTGTTAATCACTTAATATTCGTACGTTTTCTCCAAAATCACTAAATATTTGTACCTTTTCTCCTAAATCACTAAATATTTGTACCTTTTCTCCTGTTAATCACTTAATATTCGTACGTTTTCTCCAAAATCACTAAATATTTTCTCTATTTTCTCCTGAATGATTAACCACGCTTCCTCCAGTATCTCTTTGTTTCCAGTTTGCCTGCACAAATCATATTATCACTTCTACAAACAAATGTAGTTTTTGTCTTTTTATCATGTAATAATTGTTAACTATTCACATTTCATGTAAAATCCTCTTAAAGGCAGTGGACACTATTGGTAATTACTCAAAAAAATTGTTAGTATAAAAACTTACTTGGTAACGAGCAATGGAGAGCTGTTGCTAGTATAAAACATTGTGAGAAATGGCTTCGCTTGAGAGAGAGGTAATTTCACACTAAAATTGTTTGAATTGAACAAGAGATCTCAGCTGAGGTCCCAAATTCAAGGCATCTGAGAGCACACAACGAGGGTGTTTTTTCCCCATTATTATCTCGCAACTTCGACGACCAAATGAGTACAAATTTTCAAAAGTTTGCTATTTTATGCAAATGTTGAGATACTCTAAAGCGACAATACTGGTCTTTGACAATTACCAATAGTGTCCAGTGTCTTGAAGTTCTAGAGTTGTTCTCCAAAAAGGGCTGCTTTGTCTTCACATTGTTTCATCTAGTTTGCTGTTGTCGTCATCGGGGGTTGAATAATGTTTTGTTTCACTCCGTTTTTGTTGTTGTTGCAAATTCTGTATGGAGTATAAATTCTTAATCTAAAGCCTTTTTCACACTTTAGTTATTTCCTGGGAATCTCCTGGGAACTTTACGTCGATCTTTTCACCCTACAAAAACACTCTTGGGAATTTCCCGGAAAATAACTTATTCCCAGGAAATAATTAACCCTGCTCATGGGTAGGGTTAAGGAAGTTAACCTGGGTGAAACTGGGTGAAACGACCATGCATATTCCTTGGAAATAGTACTTCCAGGAGTGACCAAATTGGCATAGTGAGAACGGTTGCTGGGGTGGCAGTGGGTTTGAAAACTCCCATGATTTTCCCAGGAGTTTATTTTCAGGGGAATTGGCTCTGTAGTGTGAAAAGGGCTTAATATTGTCTTTAAGACATAATAATACATGAATAATGAAAATAAATATAATTTTGAGTCAAACAGAATTATAAAATTGAACCTTGGTCAGTCCATAAAATGGTACACTGATGCATCAGCTATTTTTTGAGAGACCCCCAAATTTATAAGAAAATTTCTCAGAGTGAAATGTGACTAGATGACCGGATGTCGGATGGGTGGCATGGTTGGCTTGTCTGAAAGCGCTTGCCTCTCACCAAGGTGACCCTGGTTTGATACCTGGCCAGGGCCCTAAGTGAGTTGAGTTGTGCGTTAGTTCTCTTCGAGGGTTTTCCAGACCATCTGGTTTTTCTGCCTTGGGAAAAAATCACACAATCTGATCTCTGGCTGTGCTCCGTGGTCATAATGGTTTGATGTGGCTGGCAGCCTAAGGCGCCCTTGTATGCCTGCTTCTCGAACACCCTGTAGCCACATCCTTCGCTATTCAGCTCTTAGCTGCGAGTAAGGATGATTAGCCACCCAAATTATAATTATATGTTTCGAATTAAAAAGTGATGTAAATGGCTGCCTCACACAATGCACTAAATACTTGTTCTTTATATGATCGCTGCTGGTAGTAGTGGAGATATTGTGGGTTCAGACAATGAGTCAGTAACTCAAAAACTCAATGACCAATTAAATCGATAACCCATACTCAATAACTCAGCCAAATAACTTCCACAGATAAAAACCAAAAGCAAACAATAGTATGTACAAAGTTGTATTAGTCCAAGCACACATCGGTGTATGGGTAAAAACAAATTATCTATTATATACCATTGCGGTACCTGCTGCCAAAACTAGGATTCGAACTGCCTCTAGCTAACGGGCAACATTGGTAGTCTAGTTGGTGAGACACTTCTCTAGAATTGCAAGGGTCTTGGGTTCGAATCCCACCGGAGTAATATGCCTGTGATATTTTTCACAGGACTCGGGGGAAAGTACTGAGTACAGTGCTAACACACATTGGTGTATGGGTAAAAACCAAAAGTTTTAATATGTATACGAGAAGCACAACTAATAGACTTATTCAAGACTGGGCTACATGTAGATACAAGCCAAATGACCAGTTTTATGGGTGCGTTTGTTTAGCTTCCCTGGGTCGACCCCGGTCGGCCCCGGTACGTTCGAATAGCTTTGGCGGGGCTCACCCGGGTCAGCCCCCAGTGCCCTGCTTGTGGAGTGGGTCACTTGGGGGTGACGTGAGGTGCATGCCGTCACCACGTGAGGGCGATAGTAATCGTTCGATTAGCTCTTGTCCGGGGCTCACCCGAGTGAGCACTGCGGGGTCGACCCAGGGAAGCTTATCGAACGTACCCTATAAGGGGAGCTCACTACTAAATTTTGTCTACTTGCCACACCACACACTCAACTTACATATCCCTTGAGGAGTTTGTTGCAGTCATCGACAGATACAGAAAGTAAGCCAAATTATAAGTTACAAGCAACAAAAAAACTATAAGAATGTATGTTAAGGAGAAAGTGTTGATTTATGAATAGAACCAAATGCGAGTACATTGTAGTCACGACTCACGAATCTACACTTATGCTCAGCTAACAATAAATTGTGTTATTAAAGGATTTGGGTACTTTTTGTAACACAAAACACAATGTCCACAGATTTGCATCAAACTTACACCGTTTGAAGATAATGATAGTAGAAAGCGTACCTTAAAATATTAGTTGCTGAGGTGCTGTAGTTTTTGAGAAATGAGTAAAACAATGTCATGAAAATACGTTTTTAGATGCTAAAATAATTTTCGTCACATGATCACTGAGACGAAAATTATTTTCATGACATTGTTTTATTCATCAGCTTTCTACCATCATTATCTTCAAACTGTGTAAGTTTAAAGGCAGTGGACACTATTGGTAATTACGCAAAATAATTATTAGCATAAAACCTTTCTTGGTTATGAGTAATGGGGAGAGATTGATGGTATAAAACATTGTGAGAAATGGCTCCCTCTGAAGTGGCATAGTTTTCGAGAAAGAAGTAATTTTCCACGAATTTGATTTAAAGACCTCAGATTTAGAACTTGAGGTCTCGAAATCAACCATCTAAACGCACACAACGTCGTGTGACATGGCTGTTTTTTTCTTTCATTTTTATCTCGCAAGTTCGACGACCGATTGAGCTCAAATTTTCACGGGTTTGTTATTTTATGCATATGTTGAGATACACCAACTGTGAAGGCTAGTCTTTGACAATTACCAATAGTGTTCACTGCCTTTAATGTAAATCTGTGGAAATTGTGTTTTTTGTCCTTTAAGTGACTTTTCTAGACTGGAAAATGTTTTTTTGTGAATTGATAGATAACATATTTTGTAGCTATGTTTGGTTGCACTTTATGCTGTCTTTCAGTTTGGAAAGACAGTAATTTTCAAGTTGAACTATTTAATTTAGTTTTTAATGAATCTACACTCAACTGTAGATTCGGTTACAGGTAAGTTAAGATTCACAAACGGTATGTACACTTTTGACAATAGAGTGACGCCACACAAATAGTTTAATAGCAAACACACCCTCGCCAACGAACCTCACTGTCTGGCCATTACAGTACTAAAAAATACACTAGAAGTTGTTATTGACATGTGCATAGCAACTATATTAACCAATATTTCTTCATTAATGGCTTATCCAGAGATAACCACAACAGAAAAGCCAACCACCACTGTGCCAAGTACTATTGAGAGTACTACGGCTAAACAAACTAGCACCCAACGAACTACCACCCAACCTCCTACCGCCACACCAACTAGCGCCCAACCAACGGAGCAAATATCAACCACTAATTCTCCTAATTCCGCAGACCTGACAACCACTGCTGAGCCAACAACAACACTCATTCTGACGACCGAGGCCATCACGACAGCACCGATCACAACAGTGCCGACCACCAAAGCACAGACTCCAGGATTGACTACTGCAGGAGCAACAGCAGGCGACACCACTTTAGCAGCAAGGAGCACCGCAGCAGCGGGGAGCACTTCAGCAGCGGGGACCACCGCAGCAGTGGGGACCACTGCAGCAGCAGGGACCACTGCAGCGAGAACCACTGCAGCCAACGCTGCCACCACGAGTAATGCAGGTGCCAGTACTAAAGTAACAACACAAGGGCAAACAGATAAACAAACCACTAAAACTGGTACAATACCTTCAACCCTAACAGCTAGCGAAACTACTACAGTTGCAGCAGGCCCTACAACTACAGCAAGTGTCACATCACCAGTAGCCACAACTAGCCCTACTTTCATCGTGCCAATCGTTAACAAGATCGATGAAGTTACTGCATCACTAGATGAAGAAGTGGGTTTATTTCCTTTTTTATTGCCTTTATAAGTATCAATATTAATTTCTTAATAATAATAATAACAAGAGGACGGCTTTTATAAACTGTAGCGCCCTTATAGGGTGTATGTACTTTTTGTAGGACAAAAAAAAAAAACTGGGCACAGATTTACACTAAACTTACACAGTTTGAAGATAATGATAGTAGAAAGCTTCCCTAAAAATATTACTTGCTGAGGTGCTGTAGTTTTTGAGAAATGAGTACAACAATGTCATGAAAATAATTTTTGAGATGTTGTAGTTTTTGAGACGGAAATTATTTTAAGCATTCACAATCGTATTTTCATGACATTGTTTTACTCATTTATTTTAAGCATTCACAAACGTATTTTCATGACACTGTTTTACTCATTTCTCAAAAACTACAGCACCTCAGTAAGTAATATTTGAAGGGAAGCTTTCCACTATCAAACCCTGTAAGTTTAATGTAAATCTATGGACATTTTGCAAAAGTACCCAAATCCTTTAGCCCCAAAATAGTCCTGAGGGGCTTTACAGAGGTTAAAATTTTAAGCAAGTTAAAGAGCCAATAAAGGAGGATCTCAATAATTACAACTATTACCTTTTTATGGCCAAATAGACATCGGAGATACCGGTTAATAACCAATTTACTCTAAAAATTTGCATTTAGTAATGAATAACTTAAGTCAAGAACGGCTTATCTATTACATAACCTCTTGACGCCAGTGATGATATTCCTCTAATTGGGTTGAACACAGTTCTCCAGCTTTGGCAAACTGAGGGCGCTATTTTCCACACCAAATAGCCGCCACTGATGTCACGATTCCTTTGTGGCGCAGGTTTATTTGACCCCGCGTTTTTCAGAAATTTTGCTTGAAGCAAAACTCTTCCTAACTTAAGACTAATCTTAGGACTTAGGACGAGTCCCAACCCTGCACTGCAGCATGCAGACCTTAAGATTAATCGTAAGTTAGGAAGCGTTACTCGTCCTAACTCGAGATAAGACGAGTCCTAACTCTTTGTGAAAAGACTGTGCTAGGGTCAAAATATCATGCCACAAAGTATTTTATTTTGAACTTATACCCATTGGTCCCTTTGGTTGGTATGCAGTTTTAAACAGCTATTCTTTTTTTTACAGAAAGTACTGCTAAGAAAATTGCATTAACAAGCCAAAAAACGAGCTGGGAACCAGTGGCAACAATGTCAATTTGATGAAATTTGGCTGGTAACCAAATTCAGGGAAGAAATAATTTCTGCGTTTTAAAGGAACATTACAGATCTGGCAAGAATTTTTTTTTGTCTAAGATCACATATTTACATAAAACTTACATTGCCTAGAGATGATGATAGTAGAAAACATCTCTTGAAATATTTCTGCATGAAATTTCATATTTGATGAGAAATAACAAAAACTAATTTCCCGTTGGAGTTTATTGCTCAGTGAGCGATTCGTTCATTTTGTTTTTAACCGATGTCATGCGAAATGTGTAATCGGTTTTCACTTTTTTCTCATGATCCAGATGGCCGATAATTTCAAACTTCTACAGGTTTGTTAGTTCATGTATTATGTTGGATAACTTAAAGTGCTTACACTGTCAGCAACTGTTTTGTTAGCAAAAAGCAATTCTGTAATGTTCTTTTAGGAAATTGGACCAAGGGATAATCACTTTTTTTTAAAGGATGTTACTATCGCAATTTTTTAATTTTTTTATAACAACGAGTGAAAGTTTGTTTAATCTTTTTGGCAGGTGAAAGAATCTCTGACCACGCTGATTTTGCCTGCCGACCTATCCGAAGGTGTAGCATCTTCCGCCCACATTAACATAACCACGGACGTCATTAAGTCCGGCCTGGATGTCATTCGCAATATCACCACTGTCGCTAATACCACCGAGAATAAAGAGCTCCAGAGGAAGATCCTCGAAGGCAGCTGGAATTTCATGATTGCCGTCTCTGAAAATGAGGATTCCTTCGTATCCGAAAACAACGAGCTGGACGAAGATCTCCTTCAAGTAAGTTAGGCTGTGTCTGAAAAAGCGACTTTGGCTACAGCTACGACTGGATCAGCGTGTCTGCCTGTGTTGAAGAAAAGGCAGACGCGGGCGATCTAGCCGTAGCTGTAGCCGAAGTTGCTGTTTCGGACAGGGCCTTTAATGTTCACTGCTTTTGATTCTGAACATATTGAATCTGAGAAAAAATTTTTATTTGTGGATTTTATATTTAGCTAATTAGTAATCATTGAGTTGTCTGGAGCTGAAAGTAAACAATGTTGTTGTCTACTTATGCTAGTAAGTTCCAGGTCTGGAGTTGTATCTTTGAGAGGGCAAGGCCATTTTCATTTTGCAAAGGGCAGTTCTATTAAAAAATCTAAAGGTCTATAGGAACTTTTTGAAGGGGCACCAAGTCTAAGACCAGGGCAACATTACACCCAAAAGGGTATCACATGAAATGGCATTTCATATTATGTTAACTTGAGGTTGCAGACTCGTAATTTCCCCCCACATTCATTAGGATTTTATCTATTGGAACTTGAATAAGGGAATCAATGTGTAGTGATGAGGTGTTCAACCGAGACGAAGTCAAGATAAATTATCAAGAACCAGGCCTCTGGGGGTTTAAACCACTAGTTGAAAATCGATTCAACACACTTTTATTCTCATTCATAAATACCTTTTCGGCCAAAAACCATCACAATTTTTGGTCAAAAAGTAAAATAAATGCAACGAATTATAATTGTTCAATGATTTCAAAGTTTCAAATCCTACTCAACATGTACATGGTGTTACTGCAAACCTTACTAGATTGTATCTCCACCATGCAAAGTTTCAAATCCTTTTCATGTACATGGTGTTACTGCAAACCTTACCATAGATTGTATCTCCACCGTGCAAAGTTTCAAATCCAACTACTCATGTACAATCTGCAGAGCTTACTAGCTTGTATTCTCCACCGTGCAAAGTTCCCAATCCTACCGTTGACTGATTAGACTTTGAATTATATTGAGGTTTTATGAAGCGTTTTCATTGTACGTTCACTTCCAATGCAGGACTTTTTAGCTGTTGGCAGCCTGGTGCTTGATAGTGACCGAGAGGAAGCTTGGAAAGACATTCAAATGGTAACCAGGGACATATCTTGATTGGAAGCATATTGTGGAAATGTCATGGCCCAGCGGTTAAGAGCACCGAATTCAAACTCTGGTGTTTCTGATCAGCAGAGTGTGGGTTCAAATCCCCAGCCGTGACCCTTGTGTCCTTAAGCGAGACACTTAACCATTGCTTCGTCCTGATGGGGCATAAAACCGTTGGTCCCATGTGTTGTGTAACGCTGGTAAAAGAACCCAGTTCACTTATCGAAAAGAGAAGGGGTTCGCCCCGGTGTTCTCTGCTGTGGCTGCTGTATACGCCATATGATACCACCTTGTAAACAATTAAGGTGCTGCATAATTGGGTCTCAGAATTCATCACTGCAATAACCAATCTTTATACTCAGCGCCTCGAGTAGCTTGTTCGCTAGATACGTGTGCTATAAAAGACTTTGATATTACATATTGCACCACAGCAACTTGTAAACAATTATACACGATGCTTACTGCTATGTAAAAGAATTAGTCTCATAATTCAAACGTAGTCCCATATACATTGCAGGAAATGCTGTACGTTGTAGCGCCAGGAGTGTCACTGAGTGACGGATGCTTTACCTATATAAGAAGCCACTATTATTATTTTTATTATCTGGCCAACCTTACGAGAAACAAGTTTTTGTGGTTCAAAATTCACAGACTGCAACAATTCGTGCAAGAACTATGCATCAACTGCCTTCCTGAGCCAAACAACTCGGTTTTCAACTTGGTCAGAACAGCTGCACCGTTTTGGCTGGACTGAACTTGTGAATTCGTTAATTATCCACTGACCGAAGCTTACACACCCTATTTGGCAGGGTGGCCTAAATCTTCCCCAGTGTACATGTTCTTGGCTTTTAGGGCTCATCAAGTTTATAGAGCTGCCGCTAAAAAAAAATAGCCCAATCAATTTCGTAAACAGTGTGAAATAAATGTTAAGTAGGGCCTCAATTTTATGGAGCTGCTTATAGCACAAAAATTGGTTAATCACGACAAAGTTATGCTTACCAGATTAAAGCCATTGGACACTTTCGGTAGTTCACAGATTTACAACTAACTTACAGGGTTTACAGAAGGTAGTGGTGAAATACTTCTCTTGAAATATTATTGCATGAAATGCTTTACTTTTTGAGAAAACAGTAAAACAATATCAATTCTCGTTAATGAGAATTACGGATTTATTTTAAACACATGTCATGACACGGCGAAATGCGCGGATACAAGGGTGGGTTTTCCCATTATTTTCTCCCGACTCCGATGACCGATTAAGCCCAAATTTTCACAGGTTTGTTATTTGATATAGAAGTTGTGATACACGAAGTGTGGGCCTTGGACAATACTGTTTACCGAAAGGGTCCAATGGCTTTAAGGTTACCAGCCAAACAGCCATGTCACATGTACAACTTTTTTGAATGGTATCCCGCTTGTTTCTGCCAAGCAGAAAACTTTTAGGCAATATTTTCTGCTCAAGCAGCTCTATAGTTTGGGCCCAGCCATCGATTTCACCAAACTCGTCCTAACTTAGGATTAGTTTTAGGACTAAGATCGGGTTAAGTTTCATATACGAAGACGTTAGGACGCATTAAACCCATCTTAAGTTAGGTCAAGTTACTCGACCTAACTTGAGATAGGATTAATCCCAGCATTTCGTGAATTCGGCTGTTGGTGATATACATAACACTGTCTCGGCATGCATCGCCACAGTGGTCACATTGTATTGATCAGTCCCCTTTGACCATCAAAATTTGTTTGGGGTACTTTCTGTAGGACACAAAACATAATGTCCGTAAGTTTTTATTTAACTTACACGGTTTAAAAATAATGATGGTAGAAAGCTTCCCTTTTAAAATTACTTGCTGAGATGCTTTAGTCTTTAAGAAATGGGTAAAAAAAAGTTACACAAATTATTTTAGCATTACAATACATTGTGTGACATTGTTTTACTCATTTCTCAGAAACTATACAGCACCTCAGCAAGAAAATTTTTTTAGGGAAAATTTCAACCATCATTATCTCCAAACCGTGTAAAGGCCCATTCACACGAGCGCTGCAAACGAGGATCTTGTGCGATTTCATAACATCGATGTTATGAAATCGCAAATCCACGTCGTGTGAATGCTATCTATGTTACGAAATTACCTGGGTCCCGTGTTGTTCATAACACACATCGAGATCTCCTCCAAAAAATCGCATCGATGTTATAATCACGGGGAGCCATCGTCTGAACCGAATGCCTGCGATCATAACGAGGGACCGCTGCGTCGACACGTGACGAACTATGGAGGAAGAAATGGGCGAACTATAGCATGCATATACATGTACATGTATGTATATCTGCTCAACGCTGGACTACGATCTGTTTGGCTGGTGGGTTTTGTGGCCGGATGCTAGAACATCGTTCAATCGGAAGCAGAATACGTCATTAGGCAAAGCTTTTCGATGTTTTAATTGACCATTTGTTATGTCTCATCAATAATTCCATCTCTAAAAAACATTTTCATTCAACAATGTAGCTTTTTTAACGTCCAAAAATCTATTTGAATCGTGGAATTTTGTGTTTTTCTTCGACTCGAACATGACTCGACGTTGCTGGATCGCTGCATTTCAAGACAAGCTCAAACCTTGAAGCAAAAACATCGTTCAATCGCAAGCAGAATACGTCATTTGGCTAAGCTTTTCGATGTTTTTAATTCATTATTTGGTATGTCTCAACAATAATTTCCTATCTAAAAGGCATTTCCATTTAACAATGTAGCATTTTTAACGTCCAAAAAGCAATTTGAATCGTGTAATTTTGTGTTTTTCTTTTTTTAGCTTCGAAAACATAACCCCCTTCCCGCCGGCCGCCGGGATGAGAGTTACGTTATCGCAAATGTTTTTAAAATATTCTACATTTTATGTGACTCAATCGATTTCAATGAAACTGATTTATTTTATTCCTTTTAACTGTAAGGTTTTTGTTTTAACTCAAACCTCTTGCTTGTAGACTTTTGACCATGCAGTAGGCCTACCCAAACAAGGGACGTATGTTTACATGTGCGTGTCGTGTGAATGCTCGCTAAAAAATCGCACGCGGTAAAGGTGACAGACGGCTGGCGCCCTTAACCAGGGACCCGCGTTTGCAGCGCTCGTGTGAAAGGGGCTTAAGGGACAAAAAGTACCGAAAAGTTGCACAATTTTTCTTTGTTTTCCTCCACCTTGACTGTAGGAGACTGTGGCAGGACCGTTGGGGATTGTGTCTTCAATTGAAACTGTGGCAATCGAAGTTGGCATAGCTTTAATCGATCACGGAAACGCTTCGGACATAGTAGTTGCTGAGGACAACCTGAGTAAGTGCTTGTTTACATCCTTTATATTTGCATCTATCTGGCAAGGGCAAGTTGGATTTGTGCTCTTTTGTGAAAGGGGCTTTTTTCAACACATGATGACCCAGCAATCCAGCTCTAGCCGTAGTTGAGCCACAGCCACCAAGATCCAGGTAACTGACCTTGTTTGTTGTCTGTTATTTTCAGATGGAGTTATTGCCTTAAGGGGGAAAGCGGAAGTTAAAGATAGCGGTTACTCAACAACTTTTGACAGTAAAGATGACTCATCTGGAGTGGCGACTGAAATCACTATAGCCAATACCCAGTTTGAAGAAAACGGTGCCATAAAGGCTTTGCCAGGTAAGTGTAAGACTGTTTTCAGTGTTAAGAAATTGTTGGACGAATTTGTGTGCTTTGAGATAGGAATAAAAGACTTCTAGCTAGAAGTCTTTTATTATTTTAGTGAGAAATTACCTCTCTCTCTCAAAAACTACGTTACTTCAGAGGGAGTCGTTTCCCACAATGTTTTATACTATCAACAGCTCTCCAATGCTTGTACCAAGTCAGTTTTTAAGTTAATATTTGTTTTGAGTAATTACCAAACGTGTACCTTCCCTTTAAGTATCTAGAAAATGTCTTCACAAGTATCCAGAAATTCCCTCACAAATATCTACCAAATGCATTCACAAGTATCCTAAATTCCCAGATAAGTATCTAGAAAATGCCTTCCACAAGTATGCAGAAATTCCCTCACAACAATCTAGAAAGTTCCCTCACAACTATCCAGAAATTCCTGGATAAGTATCTAGAAATTTCCCTCACAACTATCCAGAAATTCCTGGATAATGATCTAGAAAATTCCCTCACAACTATCCAGAAATTCCTGGATAATGATCTAGAAAATTCACTCACAACTATCCAGAAATTCCTGGATAATGATCTAGAAAATTCCCTCACAACTATCCAGAAATTCCTGGATATCTAGAAAATTCCCTCACAACTATCCAGAAATTCCTGGATAATGATCTAGAAAATTCCCTCACAACTATCCAGAAATTCCTGGATATCTAGAACATTCCCTCACAACTATCCAGAAATTCCTCGGTAGGTATATATAAAATTCCCTCACACTTATCGGGTGGCACGTTTGGCTTGTGCGTAAAGCGCTTGCCTCTCACCAAGGTGACCCCGGTTCGATTCCTGGTCGGGGCCATATGTGAGTTGAGTTGTGCGTTGGTTCTCTGCTGTGCCACGAGGGTTTTCCAGACTATCCGGTTTTCCTCCCTCGGGAAAAAATCAAACACTTTCGATCTTGGCTGTGCTCCGTGGTCATAATGGGTTGATGTGGCTGGCAGCTGAATGCACCCTTGCATGCCTGCTTCTCGAACACGTTGTAGCCGCGTCCTTCGCAATTCAGCTCTTAGCTGCGAGTAAGGACGATTAGCCCCCCAAATTATTATTATTATTATTATAAAAATTCCCTGGTAAGTATCTTGGAAATGCCTTTACTATCTGGCCTACTAATAACTTCTTTCAAGTATCCAGAAATTCTCTGGTAAGCTGAATTGTTATTTAGTGCAATTTGTTTGTCTGTATTCTTTACAGCGAATAGCAGTTTGGTCGTGGTGGTACTCAAGTTCAACAGCATTGAGGAATTGTTGGTCAAAGAAGATGTTGAGGACCAGACACCGGGAAACAAACGACTCGCTAGCAGTGTTTTGTCAATTCAGGTGGTTGCGGATGGTAAACCTCAGTCGGTACCCCTTTCCTTTAAACTGGGGCATTTAGAGGTGAGCAAGCAGTGTAGTGTATTGCTGAAAAAGTCTAACCTATTAGTAATGTTGTTATTATTATTATTACAGATGAATTGTATATGGCGTCAGTGATCGCCATCTTGGATTACAAACATTGGAAACAAGCACTTTATAAATTTATTATGATGAACACCATTAACCAGTTTACTTTTGGTTTAACAAATCTTTTCCTGCTAACTTTATGGCTTTATTTGTTGTAAAATGTGTGCAAATTTTGGTGAGTCAATCAGCGTTGAATTGCTAGGGGTAGGTGACAAGATATGGGCCCAATCTCATAGAGCTCTAAGCACAAAAATTTACTTAACTTGAAATTTCTTTCTTGATAAAAACAGGACTACCAACCAGATTTTCACCTGATTTTCAGGATAAGCATACAACAGCTGACTACTAGTAACAAGCAATATGCAACATGTATAGAAATTTGGTTGGTAATCTTGTTGTTATCAATTTTATGCTAAGCAATTTTTTGTGCTTAGCAGCTCTATGAAATTGGGCCCTGGTGTGCTGCCCACAGTAGCAAGACTGCCCTTGTACTGATGTCCCGCTTGACTAAATAACTGCCAATGGTCTTCTATTTTGAGACTTAAGCCTGGTTCACACTTCCTGCAAATGCGATTGAGAAGCGAATGTTGACGTCACAAAAATCGCAACGAACATTCGCAGCAGTTCAGCTTCATTCAAATCACTTGCGAATATCGCTGCGAAAGGATAGTTGTTACGTCAAATTCACATCAAATTCGCTTCGCATTCGCCAACACTGGCAGATGCGCTGATCTAGCCAGAGCTGTAGCCAACGTTGTCGAAGTGAAGATATGGCTCGCGGCTAACCGTTTGCACTGCCTAAAATGCTCACCGCAACATAGATAGTTTGACTTCCATGGCATGGCCAAGATTTTTCGACGTCAATTGAATTGGGTCAATTCATGATTCTTTTGTAGAACACAAAACACAATGTCCACAGATTTACATCTAACTTGAACAGTTTTAAGATTATGATAGTTGAAAGCTTCCATTAAAAAGTTACTAGCTGAGGTGCTGCAGTTTTTGAGAACTTAATAAAACAAGTTACAAAAAGAAAACTTGTCTTAGGAGACGAAATTTAGCAGGAAAAATGTATTTTTGTGACATTGTTTTACTTATTTCTAAAGCTACAACACCTCAGCTTTCCACCATTATTATCTTCAAACAGTTAAAGTTTAATGTAAATCTGTGTACATTGTGTTTTGTGTTACAAAAATACCCAAATCCTTTTAAATAAAATTCATTATCATACTGTATAATCAAAATATTCTGCTAATTTCTTTAAACAGCCTACAAAAGAGGAAAAACCAAAGTGTAACTTCTGGGAACCGGTACTTTCTTCGTAAGTATAAAAGAATTAGAATAATAATAATAACAATAACTAGAGATGTATGTATAGACTGATCCATATGGCAAGTGCTGCACACCGCGGCTCCATTTCCTTGACACTTGCAACATGTGGTTTTATACACAGAGATAGGTTTCCACGTTTTCTTTTTAACTTTTTATAACAAAACATAACATAACAATTAAAACTTATAAGGCGCTATTCCATCAAGATCATAGCACACTAGAAAGAAATTAACTTGGAAAAAGGTGAATCTTTACGAAAAGGTGACTTTACGAAAAGCAGATAGAGTATTAGATTCCCTAATGGCAGTTGGGAGATCGTTCCAAATCATTGGCTCAGCCACACTGAAAGCCTTTTGATCTAGAATTTTGTTTGCTCGGGGAACATTCAAGCGAGTGATGTCAAGTTTGGACCGAAGAAATCGTGGAGGAGTGTAAAGTGACAGTAAAGTGGTAATATAATGATGTGTAGTTTTGTTAAAGCATTTAAAAACGCGAAGAGCAATCTTAAAATGGATTCGTTGTCTAATTTGTAGCCAATGAAGTTCCCTAAGTGATGGGGTACACTAATATGTTCCCTCAAGGGTGTGGAACATGTTAAACAAGCTGGACTATTTTGTAATCTTTGAACTCTGTCCAATTCATATGACGTTGCACCAAATAAAAGGAGATTGCCATAGTCAATACAAGAGAGGACTAAAGCTCTGACAACATGATGGAGAGTATCCTTAATATCCAGGTACCGTTTGATTCTTCTTAAAGTTACGTAATTGATAATGGGCCATATTTTTGACCGCGTGAGGGCGCTCTCAATCACTTCCGGGGTTATATTCATTCATACCCAAAACAGCTATTAAAGATTGGAACACATTACCACCACAGACATCTGATCCATCACGGACAATACAACTTTTAAAGGAGCCGTTATAATCCACCTCTAAAGCAAATTGAAAGTACGGCGCAACAAAAGTGACAGAACGCCTATTAATCTGTGCAGGGCGAATCGCGTATACCCCCGGAAGTGATAAAAATACTATTTATAGCGCCCTCGCGCGGTCAAAAATAAGGCGCATTTATTGATTGGCAGAGGCTAGAAACTTGCTTGCTCATTGTGAATGAGGTTTCTTTGTCAATAATTAACACAACTTCCCTGACAGGCCTGATATAGTGGCAAAATCCACCTAAAAAGACATTCAAGGCGCTTTAGAATGAGCTTCATACATGTAAATGCCGTTTTAATTATTCTTATTTGTCCGCAGTGATGGGGACAGTAGTAAGACTGCCGGGAACTGGAGTGACGCAGGATGTACAAAGGATGCGCTTGCTTCCTCAACCCACGCTACGGTCTGCAACTGTGACCACATGACTAACTTTGGTATTCTGATGTGGCTCGGTGATTCAGTGAGTTTTACATGTACTTTTAAGATTTACTTTTAATACGCTTTGCATTGGCATAAAAAAATACAAATAGATAAATGGATCTGGATGTATAAACTGTTTAAACTGTGGATGTATCGCCTTGGGGATACAAAAAGATATATTTTAATAATCTCAAACTGCCAACCTGGTTGTCTTATAAAATGTGTTTTGCGGCCGTTTTGCAAAAGTCAAAAAGGCAGGACGCTAAACTTGTTATTTTCTTCATTGGCCCAAACACCAAGTTTTATTTGTATCCTGAGTATGTTTAGCCAAATCAATTTGAAGAGCTTAACAATAAATCAAGTCTCATAAGGGGTTGATATGATTGATTCGATTTAATTTGATTTGATTTAATTCGGTAAAGTGGCTTTTGTGCCTTTCAATTTTAATTCTTACCTTTATTTTCTAGTATTGTCATTCAAATTAAATTTCAGCTTCTGGCCACGACTTTTGAAATGTTCTAAAATATTAATTTAATAGTAAATAACAAAGCAATTATGTATTAAACTTTGACCCTTTAGCCACCGAAGGATACCACAGCACTCGACACCATTTCTCAGGTTGGATGCTACGTGTCGATTGCTGCATTGATTGTGGCTCTAGGACTCCTGTTATACCTCAAGTGAGTAATCATAAACACCTGTTTGTTTGATTCTTATTTATTAATTTTGTTTTTTTACCCATACACCGATGTGTGTTAGCACTGTATACTCAGTACTTCGCCGAGTCTTGTGAAAAACTATCACATGCATACTATACTCACTCACTCACTCAGTTGACCCAAGTTGTCGCGTTGAGTCGGGCTCTATGGCTGACACGCCAAACAACTTTATCCTGCATACAGCTGATTAGCACCTCCTTGTTGCATATAACTCGAGTGGGATTCGAACCCATGACCCTAGCAGCCCCAGAGCAGTGTCTCACCAACTAAGACTACCGAGATTGCCCGGTAGCTAAAGGCTTGAAAAATACTTTCATACAAAGCTTAGTAAAAGTCGAGTTGGATTCAAAACTTTGCATGGTGGATATACGATATCGAAAAAAGTTTGCAGTAACACCACGTAATGACTCTATCTGAGTGAGTTGGGGGGGTGGTTCTGAAAAGAACTGTTGTTTTAACTAGATGTTTCGATCAGTATGCTCTTATCGTCTTCTGGAGAAAGCTGGACTCTGATGCTGCATGCGCCTAAGTACTATTGATACGGATTAGCTTGGTTAGTAAAAGTCAACGAACTGCCATTTGAATGACACCCCCCCCCCAATGCTTATTTCAATTGAAGTAAACTACATATTTAAAAGTATTTAACCCTTGGTTCTTTCCAGAACCGGCACTACTCAAAAGAACTTTCACATGGTGTTACCGCAAACCTCTGTTAGATATTTTAGAGTTCTTAAAATCCCTGAAAAAAAAATCAAAAGGCAATTTGTCCAGGTTGTTGAGTATTTCTTTTATTGAAAAATAGACAATGAATTGCATTTTCAATGATGTTTGTTACTTTTCTGAAAAAAGGAACATTACAGAATTGTTTTTGCTGGCAAAACAGTCGCTGGCAGTGTAAGCACTTTATGTAATCCATCATATACGTAAACTGACAAACTTGTAAAAGTTTGTAATTGATCGGCCATCTGGCTCACAAGAGAATAGTGACAAACTGGTTTAAAATTTTGCACTGCAGCAATGCCAAAAAAAAAATGAATAAAACGCTCACTGAGCGATAAACTCCAAATTAGATTATTTATTTCTCATTAAGTATGACATTTCAGACAGAAACATTTAAGGGATGTTTGCTACTATCATCATCATTAGACCTTGTTAGTTTTACGTAAATCTGTGATCTTCACGAGTTTTGTTTCTTACCAATTCTTTTTACATGTGAGCAATACGGCCAAAGGAATTTCCCATGCAGGAACAATAAAGTTGTATTGTAACGTATTGTATTGTAACGTTCCTTTAAACCTATCCTGCACAGGTCGTCATTGTCATCAGAACGCATTATTATCCACATTCACCTTATGAGCGTCACCCTTGTTGCGTTGACCATCTTTGTGCTTGGTATCGGGGCAACTGATAATGAAGTAAGTAAAGAATAATTCTGATAGAGTCATTAATGGTTTATTTATTCAAAAATATTTTACAAAAATACACTGGCAGTAAAAAAAAACTGAATTCCGGTCTTTGTTTACAATTTGTCAGTTAATACAACAAAAAGGCAGTGACATGTAATACAACTTAAAAAGAAAAAAAACATTAAAATGCACAAACGACATAAGACCCCAAAGGTCACAAGGCAAAAGACCCAGAATTGCACAAAAACATCTAAATCACAGAACAGTCCCTAATCAGGTCTGGAAAGCACTGCACATGAACAACTGTAAAAAAAAAAAAAAAAAAAAAAAAAAGGCATTGGGTGGAGAATTAGGTCAACTTTGAGTTTGATTGAACTCCTGCGTTTGGTATTTATGCTTAATGCAGGCACTGGATATGTTTGGTCATTGTCAAGCAACAGTAGATCACAACATCTGCATAAAATAACAAAATCTGTGAAAATGTTGACTTCATTAGTCATCGAAGTTGCAAAAAAATAATGAAAGAAAAAAAACACCCTTTTTAAACAAAATTGTGTGCTTAATGATGTATAATTAAAGGCTTCAGGCCCGAAGTCTTTTGATATTTGAGTGACAAATTACCTTTTTCTCAATGACTGCGTTACTTCAGAGGGAGTCAATTCTCTTTACATGTGCCTTCTTCGTTGGGCCAACAACATTCATGTAATCTTTCTTAGTTACTTGGGGAGTAAACCACCCTTGGCTGTTGCGGCGACACTCCAGAGGTTTTTTCATACACAATGTCAACCTTCGTGCATTTAAACCTCTGGGTGATGAGAAGCAATTTAAAGCATTTTGCTCAAGAACATTAGTGCCGTGACCTGGTGTCAAAGGAGGCAAATGTTTGGACGATAGTTGTTCTTTGTACGTGAAAAGTTGCACGTTGGTGTAGCGTTTCGCATTATGCAAGGGGTCTGTTTGCTATCATGTTTTTTTTGTGTGTTTTTTTTTTATTCGTTGCAGGTATTGTGCAAGGTGATCACCATCGCCCTTCATTTTTTCTTCATGTCCATGTTCAGCTGGATGCTGGTGGAGGGAATCCACCTCTATCGCCAGGTCATCTCCGTGTTCGAGAGCGAGAAATCACGCTTGTGGGTCTACTTTGCTGTCGGATGGGGTATGTTGATAATCAGTATTTATTTTATTACACATCCAATAGCACAAATAAGTCCGCTATATGTGAGCTATAATAACAATAGACAATAGTCCCTCAATGTCAAGGAAGATGTTCTCCACAGTTAAACAAAGTTATTAGGGTTGAGATAGTTGGTGCCTCCGTCGATGACTCAGAAGTCCGATCTGTGAGCCACATACCCTCTAGCAGATGTCACAGGTTGTAGTTAAACGGAGGGTTGGACCATGGAGATGTCTTTCTCATTCCCAATCCTTTCTCAGCTGTCGCTTAGCGGTTGCCTGAGCAAGACGATGTGTTTCAAAGGTAGCAGTGCCTCAGTGCAACTATACGACCTTGTCACATGGGGCCAATTTCATAGAGCCACTTAAGCAAACAATTTGCTTAAGCATGAAAATAGCTCGCTTATTTTACACATGTTACTCGCCAAAATTTCATGACATATGCATTGCTTGTGACTGGTATTTAGCTGTTGTTTACTTAGCATAAAAATTTAGTGGAGTCTTGGCCGGTAATCTGATTTTATTATGCCAGGATTTTTTTGCTTAAGCAAAATTTTGTGCTTAAGCAGCTCTGTGATCATGAGGCAACTTTTTCTTGCAACTTGGAGGCAACCAACTGCAGTGCATGCAATTGGAACACTTTGGTAGCACAGGAGTAATTATTCAAAACAATGCCTTACAATCCCAAAGAAAAAGATTTGAATATTAAAATGTGAATGCCTTTCCTTCATGGAGATTGTCTGGAACTTATTGTCTGTAAATTGCCTGTGTGACATGGCCCCAAGACTCCAATATTATTATTTTTTATTATAACTAATGTTGCATGAAAGATGCTCATTCCAAAAACATGATAAATTTGTGCTGCCCGTTTAAAGGCACTCTGGACACATTTTTTATTTGTCAAAGACCAGTTATTCTCACTAAGTGTATCCCAACATTATGTATAAAATAACAAACCTGTGAAAATTTGAGCTCAGTTGGTCATTAAGATTGCAAAAAAATATTGAAAAAAAACCACCCAAAACTTTGTTGCACAAATTTGTGTGCTTTCAGATGCCTGATATATTTGAGTGAGAAATTACCTCTTTCTCAAAAATTATGTTACATCAGAGGGAGTCTTTCCTCACAATCTTGTATACTTTCAACAGCTCTCCATTGCTCAATACCAAGTAAATTTGTATGCTAATATAAATTTTGAGTAATTACCGAGCTTGTCCAGTGCCATTTATGCTCCAGTCTGGGGGAGTTGTTAAAAAAAAAAATGTTTTCCGTTGATTTTTTCATTTAGGAATCCCTGTTGTTGTTGTGATTATTGGAACCTCCATCTTCATTTCTGACTACGGAGTAAACACAACGTGAGTACATTTATTATTGGACTCTTACAGTCTCCCGATGAAGGACAGAGTAAACTGGCCGAAACATTCATCTTAGAACCACCAAGAACTTAGTAGAGATCTATCTACATGGTGTCACTGCAAATTGACTGACGTTAAAAAGCCCTCTTCTGGTCACTCACAGGCCGGAGGGGGAATAGACGTGCACTATTTACCGAATTATACCAGTTCATATGTGATTTCTAGCACACCTCGGTCTTAAACGTGAAATAAGAAAAGAAACTT